>NC_084735.1:62311302-62611302 GCF_033978785.1 Entelurus aequoreus | reverse complement strand
CTGGTAGAATGTCATCTGGAGCACAATAGTTCCATATGTCTGAGAACGGGACCGACGTATAATCCTTTAACTCGACAAATCTTTTTTGATAAAGTATAAGGATCTATTCCATTGCATAGTTAGATTTTTTTATTAGTATCGTATATAGATTTAAGCCTCTTTTCTACTCAGTTTGCACCCTGCTTGCTGTACAACAGCCATCTTAGCTTGGTTGACCACCACTGGTTTTCACTTCCTGGAAGAAGTCACATGTCGGAATACCAGCTATTGCAGCAATGGAAATTACGTCCACATATTTAAAGTTCCAGGAATGCAATGCGGTCAGTATTTTATAAATGTATATTAGTTGAAGATTAATTGATGCAACAGAAAATCAATTGCTTTTTTTAACTGATTTAATCGATGAATTGTTGCAGCTCTAAGTGTACACCATCCGTGGTAATGTTTTGCTATAGTACATGGGGAGTTATCGTCATCCTATTTTAGTATTAACAATATATATATTTGTAATTATAGTATTAGTATCTAGTGTTGGATTCAACATTAGTTTTTTTCCTGTGTTTAAATTTCCTAATATAACAAGTAAAAATACAGTGGAATCTCGATTTATGAACTTGGCTCTTGAAGATGGTTCACAAATTGCAAAGTTTGTATAGTGAAGCAGAGTTCTCCATTAGAAACCATGTAAACATTAATTACTGGTTCTAGCCTCAACCAAAGTCCCTATTTTAGTAAAATGGAGAGGGGAGAGAAAGTGTGTGCGCGTTCCCTCTCCTCTCCAAGTTTAAGTCCACAGCAAATCACACCTTTCCAGGCTGGTTTGTTGGCTTTTTCGAACCCATATTGAGTTAGCAAAATAGACAAAACTTGGTGAATGGTGAGAAAAGAAACACGCTGAAGCACTGAGAAGTGGCGACTGAGTAATGGACTTTGTAAACGGGATGTGACGTAGGGGGCTCCGCCCCTCCAAAATGTCTGCGCCCTGTGTGTACTGTACTGTACAGGAAGTGATGTCATCAAAAATGGCAAGACCTCAAGGCTTCTAGCGTCACACAAAATGAAGGAATGAATGAAGCTTTCGTACACCGAGACATGATTCGCACACGGAGGCATATTTGCCGCGATCTAAAGTTTCGTAAATCGAAAAGTTGGCAAATAGAGGGGTTTGTAAATGCAGGTTCCACTGTAGCTATCATGTGTTGATAATGTCCTTGAAAAAGTCTTTGTGCATCATCCTTAACTGTATGTGTCAGCTGGGTTTTCTACACCGTGTGGAAGAAGTAAATTCGCACTGATTTTTTTTTTCTTGTTTCTCCAGCTGCTGGAATGTGAATAGGCCTTTTTTTTCCTGTTACAGCCCTCAAGGTGTGTTCAGACTGAGCATGACCTCAGAATAACAACTACTTTAAAGATAAAACATGACACAACACATTTGTATGTTTATGGTCAGTCACCTTCACAAACAAAGTGTTGCTAGAACACTCTGGCGGTCTGTCAGCTCTGACCACATCTGGAGGAATACTTTTATTTCTCCCTCTCTTTGTCTGCCTTTGTTTCATTTGTGTTCGTAAAAGGCTGGTTATTATGATCGTGGTTGCACTCTTCAATTGTGAGCCCATACACTGTTTGTGTGACGTTACTGATTCGAAGTTAGCGCTAAAATTGTGTCATTTATGTTCTCACAACAGAATTCTTTGTGAGCTGTTTTTGCTGCAGATTTTCTGATTATTGTTTTCCAGCCGTGCATTCAAATGTCCAAAAGATGTTCTAAAAGGGAAACGATTCCACCAGTTTAATTCCACCCTTGTGCTATTTTTATGTCATGTTTTATTATTAGTAACATTGGCTTTTCTCCTGATCATGCATCACTCACTCATGTGAAGGACCCTGAATGTAGCTTACGCAGCACGTTTACACGTTTACTCGGTTACATGTACCGGTATTTATTCCCTTTAAGTTCCACAAAAATGATATATTGTCCCCCTTTTTTTTCATTTTGTGACAATTCGTAATTCAAGTGGTTTTGTGTGATGGATTTTTTTTTGTGGGAGAGGGGAAGAAATGTAGGAAGAAATATAGAAAAACCCTTTGTACGTTTAAAAGAAGCATCATAAAGACCAATTATGACATGAATGCCTCAAAGATTAAAAAGTAGCAACAATGGGAAATGTCATAGATCAGGCTTCAAAATGAAATGCTTGCATTGGCCTTCTTGTTGTAATTAAAGAACAGGAAGTCTATTTACTGCATGTGTTTATTTACATGGAATTGTATCCAAAGCGAGTACAAAATAAAACTATTTGTATCATGCACCAGTCCAAAAAAAGTCATTGTGTGTGTGTGCAATAAAAAATACTGCAGTGTAAACACTCGCCACTTTGTTCACAATTGAGCAAAACAGATTTTATGAGTCTGCTCTTTTATCCTTGTGTTACACAGCTCGAAAGATGGGCCAACTCTTTCGTTGTGCGACACATTTATTTTTCAGGATCAAGCTGCAAAACAATTAACACAGCGTTACAACCGGAGCTTGATGCATATGCTTCTTTTCATACCACGTACTGACAGACTTCTTCTACGGCGCCAGCTACTGATACCAACGGCACCACGCGCCCTCTGCTGGTGTAACTGAATATCGCATGCTGCATAGAAATACATAGAAAACCTTGACATCACAAAAAATTAGTCTATAAACAGTATTTAAATCGAGTTTTCTGACCTTAAAGAGTTTTTAATGGGGGGGCAACTATTTTAGTCAAATTAAATCACTTAGTGCCACACTCTCCCCCACAAAATTAAATGTCTCCTGACATTTCTGTTACTTAGTCCGTAACCTTAGCACCCTTGGACAGCCCAGGGTCTCCAAAAAGTTTTACTCTCAATAACCTGAGTCTTTACCTTACAACCCCTCTGTACCCAAGTCGGCTGACCTAAAGTGTTGTAACTCAGTACCATAGGTGGTTGTCTCTGTCGCTGAGGTCGCTGGTTCATAGTCTTAATCTCACCTTCATCGACGACTGAGACATCAGTGTTGGACTCACCACGTGCTAGACTGTCTTGTTCGGGATCCGAATCATTTTCTTCAGTCTCTGGTGGAATGTCCTCTTCACTTAGTAGTGGCAAATCCTCTTCGCTCTGTAGTGGCAAATCCTCTTCAGGTTGCACTGGGTCCTGATGAGGCTGGAAGGGCTCCGCCAGTGGGTTGAGTGAAGTCTGCTGCCGCCTTCTTGGACCAGGCCGAAGGTACCACCGGTAGGTTCCATTGTAGTCATCGTCGGATGTGTCACCGTTGTCTGGCGGCTGCTGCTGCTGCTGTCTGCGTTGAAGTCTGGACGTCCTCTTTGCTGCTGGTGGAGTAGTTGCTGGGAGCTTCTCGCAGGGCAGAAAGTCGCACGGGAGCAGAAGATTTCTGTGCACTACTTTGTCTCTTCCTTTTCCGTTTTCAGGAGTTATCTGATACACTGGACTATCTTCTGCTTTTCTCTCTTTTACTTTGTAAACTTGCTCTTCCCAATAGGACTGGATCTTTGCGGGACCACCCCTGGGAGTTAGATTCCGGAGGAGAACTCTATCGCCCGGCTTGAGGTCTCTGCCTTTAACTCTTTTGTCATAGTGAGCTTTTCCTCGAGCCGCTTCTTTGTCAGCTGTTTTTGCTGCTATAGCGTAGGCCTCTTGCATTCTTTTCTTCCAACTGTTTACATAATCGTCGTAATCTACATGGGACTTCTCTTTCTTTATGTCGAACAAGAGGTCAATTGGCAATCGGGGGGCACGACCAAAGACGAGGTAGTACGGAGCGTAGCCTGTCGCTTCACTTTTCGTGCAGTTGAATGCGTGGACAACTTTAGCTAACGACTCTTTCCAATTGTCTTTCTCTTTGTCTTCCAGGGTACGCAACATGGACAACAGGGTGCGATTGAATCTCTCGACCTGTCCGTTACCCTGTGGGTGGTACGGTGTCGTGTGTGAGCCCTGGATGCCTGACAGTTCTTTGAGCCTTGCCATTAACTTGTTCTCAAACTCTTTACCCATGTCATGGTGTATTCTTGTCGGAAACCCGAACTTGAGTGCGAAGTCGTTAAACAGCTTGTCCGCAACTGTTTTGGCTGTTTTGTTCCTCGTAGCGTAGGCTTGAGCAAACCTCGTAAAGTGATCCATAACTACCAAAATGTACTCATAGCCGTTTTTGCACTTTTCCAAGTGAAGGAAGTCTATGGACACGAGTTGGAATGGGTATGTAGTATGGATAGTGGTCAGAGGTGCTCGAGTCTTCTTACTTGGCTTTTTCTTCTTCAAACACTCGCATTCTTCGGTGACAAAATGCTCCACTTCTTTACTCATTTGTGGCCAGTAGAACCTCTCTCTTATCAAGTCGAGCGTCCTTTCCACCCCTAAGTGGCCCATCTCCTGGTGCAGCTCTTTGAAAACCAGGGGACGATAAGCTTTAGGGATCAACAGCTGCTCTCTGTGGACAGTGCGGCGACGCAGGACACCATCTGGATCAATGTGAATCTTTAGCCATTGCTTGAGCAGTGCAGCGACAGCAGGATGTTCGGACTTTGCTTCAGCTCTACTCGGCCTTTTGTTCTGTGTCTTAAACCAGATGACTCTTTCCAGGATCTCGTCTTCTTCCTGTGCTTTGCGGATCTGGTCTGGAGTGAAAGGCTGGTTCGTGTCAGAGTCTTTGATCAACTTTAGGGCACTGACCTGGATCACACCAACGCCTTTGCAAGGGTCATATTGCTCAACTTTCACAGACTCCATCGATGCACTTATTGCTTCTTGATTGACTTCGGCTGTGCAAGTGTTCATGTAGTTTTCAATGTCCAATGGCATCCGCGACAGTCCGTCAGCATCAGCGTTGGTTTTGCCTGGACGATAGCGAATGGTGAAGTTGTAATCGGCCAGCTCCGCGACCCATCTGTGACCTGTGGCATTGAGTTTTGCTGTTGTGAGCACATATGTTAACGGGTTATTATCTGTGTACACGACGAACGATGAAGCATGGTACAGATAATCTCGGAAGCGTTCACAGATGGCCCACTTCATTGCCAGGAACTCAAGCTTGCCAGAGTGCAGGTTGTAGTTCTTCTCTGCTGGACTTAGGGTGCGGGAGCCAAACGCTATCACTCTCATCTTTCCTTGCTGCCGCTGATATAACACAGCACCCAAGCCGACTTGCGAAGCATCACAGTGTAACACGAATGGTTGGGTGAAATCAGCATACCCGAGGACTGGAGGCGCTGTGAGTGCATCGACGAGCTGGTTCAATACTTCTTGGTGGATACTGGTCCATTGTATGGGCGTGCGTGAAGGCATGTGGCCTTTGTTCTTCTTGACCCCCTTTTTGAACTTTTCTGCAGGAGCTGTAGTGGTTTTCTCAGGAGCTGGGGGACTGAGGAGGCTGTACAGCGGGTGGGCCACACGAGAGAAGTTGGGTATGAAGGGCCTGTAATAAGAGAGAAAGCCAAGCATTTGACGTACCTCCCCAACAGTTGCAGGTCTTTTTTCTTTTAGGGCCCTCACTGGCGCCATCTCTGCCGGATCCATGGTATAGCCTTCTCCTGTCACCAGCTTTCCCAGAAACTTAACACTACTCCTAAAAAGTTCACATTTCTTTGGCGTCAACTTTACACCGTGCTCTTTGTATCGCTGGAGGACAAGACGGATGTGTTCAACGTGGTCTTCAAAGCTGCTGCTATGCACAAGGTTGTCGTCCAGGTATGGGAGGCAAATAGTGTCTCTGAGGCCAGCCAAGCAATTCTCCATACTTCTCTGGAACTCTGCGGGTGCGGAGCTCAGGCCAAAGGGAATGCGCACCCATTCATATAATCCCCAAGGTGTGATGAAGGCTGTCAGCGGCTGGCTTTCTTTATCAAGGAAACCCTGGTGGTACGCTTTTCCCTGATCTAACACTGAAAACCAGGAGCTTCCACCCAGCGTATCCAACATGTCTTGAATCCTTGGTATTGGATGACGGTCTGGAACTGACTTGCGATTAAGCTCTCTGAAATCACAACAGAGACGGAGGCCCCCATCTTTCTTACGAACACACACGACAGGCGACGAGTAGGGGGACCGTGAGGGTGTGGTCCAACCTTTGTTGAGCAGATCTTGCAAGTACTCTTTGACTTCATTGTGAAGGGGTTTTGGGACAGACATGTAGGTCTTTTGCACTGGGCTGGTGTCACTTAGGGTGATGTGCATCTTGAGTGATGGTATGCAGCCTACATCGTCGTTGTCAAATGCAAATGCCTCACATTCCTCCCTCAACATTCTCCTTGCCGCTGCTTGTTGATCCTGTGTTAAGTGTTGGAGGCTCACAGGCGGATCCCACGACTTTGGTCTGTGTGTGTGTTGATTCTCGGACGGCTCTGTGTGGTTTGGCGTGTTTGTCTTAAACTTTGTGCTGCTTTTGTCTTCTTTTGTCAGTTTGTTTACTTTTGTTTGAATGTCTGCAGAATAAACTGTCTTCACTGATTCAAGATGCCCAATAACTTTACGACTTTGCAAGTAGATGGTGTGGTCTGTGGTATTGGTCACTGGGATGGGCACGTACGGCAATTTTCTGTGTGAGATTTTTACCAGTAGATCTACCATTGTAGACGATGCCCTCTGGTGGCGGATCAGATGTGTCAGGCGAGAACAACATGTCTTGGCCCCTGACTTGTTGACTAACATGTGCCCACATGTAAACTGTGACCTTCTTAGCTGGCAATGTCACTGTTTTTACACCAATACGCACCACACCAATGTCTGACTCTTCGTTGCTGTTCTGCACTAGCTTGACGACGTTGTGAGCAGTTCTGACAGTTATTTCAAAAGCTTTACTCACTTTGTGGGCAAGCTGCTTTCTCCCCCCTTTAGTTTTGCCTTCATTGTTGTTGACAATGGCCTCGATCACATTGTAGCCGATGATGGGGTCACTGGCCACTGCTGGGTCACTGCAAACTAGTATTGGCACTTGAAACTCACTTTTGGATGAATCACTGTCGAGCCGAAATCGGACTTCAATCCAGCCAGTGTAGGGAATGGGCGTGTCATTAGCAGCATAAATTGTGAGTGTCTCATTTTCTAACAGTTCAGCTATCGGCCGGACGACTGTGTGGGGAAGATGCTGTTGTCGCCAGTTTTCATTAACTATGCTCGACTGGGCCCCTGTGTCCCACAAAACTTTGACTGGATGATTGTCCATAACACAGTTCACTGTACATCGGTTTCCCACAAGGCTGACTAACTGTGACTTGCGTTGAGGGGGTAAATAGTGAACTTCGCTTACACTGGCCTTGGCTGTAGGTTGTGGGGGGGCTGGTTCCGGATTTGGGAGCTCACCTTGGGACGATTGGCTTTGGACTACTGCTGGTCCCATCTCAGTAGTCCCTCCCCGTTTCCCGACTGTCTCAGAGCTCGGCATCCCCGAGAGAAGTGACCCTCACGCCCACATTTGAAGCAGTGTGAACAGTTATCTCCTGTTCCCTCTCCTCTACACTTTGTACAGCCCTTTTCTCTCTGCTTTGGTCCACTTGCACGGGGACTGGTCTCCATCAAGGTCATAAACATTACCTTCATTTCTTTACGCAACTCTTCAATGATTTGTTGTGTATCAGCGCTTTCACTTTTAGTCTCTTTACTTTTCACAGCTTTCACGGCCACTGCAGTCTGGGCTTCCCTGAGCTTTGCAGGGCTCTGGACAGGTGCAGGGTCTGCCTGGCATTCTGTTTGGAGCTCTTGCACTTTGGGAATCTTGGTTGCAGCTGACCTTTTACGTTTCTCAAGTCTTTCACTTTCCAGCTTTGACGCTTCAGTTACTCTTTCGATCAATTCTTCATCTGTTGTGCTCACATCACTGAGGAGGGGCATTAACTGATACTTAACGGAATCGCTGAGCAGCCCTGTTTCAATGGAACGTAAAAACTTGCGCTGGATTGTGCGTCGGCTGTAAAGTTCATCAGTTTCCTCATTTGCGACTTTCCACAACAGTTTCTCTTTCAGTTCAATGGCACGAAAAACAAAGTTCAGGACAGTCTCTCTGGGCTCTTGGGAGATATTGAGGAGCTGGTGGTATAGCTCAGTGGGGCTGTCTACCTTGTAGTGTCCCTTTAATATGGTGAACAGCTTATTGAGGGTCAGTTCACGTTTTATTTCCAGCATATCTCTGAGGGGCAGGCCTGGACTAATAGCCCTGATTACTGCTTCGATTATTTCAGTCTCTGAATGTCCTTTTTCAGTCCCCACCCCAATTTGACGCACAAGACTGAGGTAGGATAGCTTATCCCTCTGTCCAGGTTCACCTATCTGCCCACAGATCTTGAACTCCCTTCTCAAAGTTACCTCTTGCAGAGAATGTTTTTGCTCTGGTCGAACTCTGAGTGGAGAAGGTGTACTTTTGGGGGAAGTGTCATGCTTAAACAGTTTTTCTGATCCTTTCTTTGACAATAGTTCACCGTTTAATTTATTTATATATTTACTTAACTCTATATAACATTGTTCAACTTGTTCTTCTTGTTCACTTTCCTCAATCTCATCAAACGCGCCTTCTGCCATATTGATGAGCGCCCTTCTTGGATTTTGTGGTTACACATCAGTCATGAGACAGTGAAGGAACAAACAGAACATTTCAATGTTCAGTCCTGGACTCCATGTTGAACTAGTCAAGGATGACAGTGCTGGGTTGTTCGTCAGCGGTAATGATTGCGTCGTCGAATGGGCTTCCTGTAACACAATACCACAGTTAAGTTGTTACAGTAAGTAACGTTTACATTGCCCCGAGGACCGTGGTGATACCTTGGCCACCTGTTTTTGCTCACCTATGCCTGGAGTCTGCTCCAGGTTGTGACTGAGGAAAGCGGACGAGCTGTTGGACGGAGTGGAGGACGGCAGAGACGGGACTCTGGTCACAGACATCTTCTTGCCCGTTTTCTGTGTTGCCGTGCGACTCCATTCTTCAACATGTAAGTTAAGTGAGCCAGAATTAACCCATGTTAATGGTGCAACTTCCAACTGGAATTTTGTTATTTTTATTTCACCCTCAGGGGACAAAGGCTGGCTTTTTTTTTCTTTGAGTATTTTTGACCATCATTATTGTTTTGTTCCTCCATTGTACATGATTTATTTTTATGTTTAATTTTTAAACAGCAATGTTCAATTAATTAGTAGGTGTACGATACACCGGCAGACAATTGTCATGACCTGTCATACCTTGTTTTGGTCTGTATGTTTGGTGTTGTAGTTCCTGTCTAGCGCTCTTATTCTAGTTTTGACTTCCTGTTGTGTGTGTGTGTGTGTGTCTGTGTGTGTGTGTGTGTGTATATATGCTGGCTTGCAATGACTTTATTCCCTGCCTCTGAGCACTGATTCCCTTACCTGCTCTTGATTAGTGGCCGATGAGTGGACTCACTTGTCCCTGATTGCTAATTAAGAGGGTTTTTGTGCCATCTTCACCTGCCTCTTGCTGCTGGAACATTGTTTCGTGTTGGTTTGCTTTGTGTTTGTAATTGCTTTGCCATGCTTCCCATTCATGGTTAGTGCTTTGTAGCTTAGGTTCTGCATAGCTGTCCCTATGCTTTCTGTGCACTTTCCAGCTGCACTCTTTGTTTATGAATATTTTTACCTGCATGCCAGGCGCTGTCCCCTACATCTTGGGGTCACAACTACCCCTACAATGCACAAACGTAACAATACCCCAAAGCCAAACAACACTTAAGTCCTACATTTTTCTAAGACTTGTACTTTTTTGGCTCAAATCTCTCAAATCAACTTCAGCCCTAAATAAAAATACCAAACGTGTAAGGTTTAGTTGTTGTTTTTTAACCCTTTGTAAGCCTTTTGACGAAATTATGTCAGAGTTTTAAATTTGTACACCATGAGTTACTTCATTCATTTAAACATGTCTGACATTAAGGATTTTAAAACGGTCCAAAACCCTCCCAAAATTAAAATGTTTCGGACTGCAGTTTGAGAAATGTGTTGCAATAAAAATGTATTCAGTTTTTATGCCCTTCAAAAATTTAAGGACTTTCATGTCCTGTTTGGCTTTGAAGATTATGACTATCAAATGTCCCAAGACAACGTCAGACACGCACCCGAGTTCTCTGCCAGTCTCAATTTTCCACAACAGAGGTAAGTCCGCCATTGTCTCCTCACTGCGTCCTTTGCCGCACAGTGGAACACGAATATAAAGAACCCTGCAGCAAAGAAAGATGACTTGGTTGTTGAGTAGAAAGCGTAGGTTGCATCGAGTGTGGGGCTCACCTTGGAAGGAGTTACATATGGCAAAGAGGTACATGAAAGGCAGGTTGACGGGCCCCCACGCAAAGAATGCGAAGCCCCAAGTGAGGCCAAGCAGGAAGGTGATGCCCACCACGCTGCGTACGTCCTGGCCTGTGGTGCGGTGCTGAGAGTTGTGCGGGTTGTCCCGCTTCATGCGGCACAGCTGCACCAGCACCACGACCAGCATGGTGAAGTTGAAGAGGAAGATGACGCAATAGTAGGCCACCACCGCCACGTAGAAGGCGACGTCGTTTCTCAGCCAGCAGCTGCGGGAGGCAAACGCGTTTCATAGGCGGATGTTCGTACGAGACGTCATTAGGCGGCAAACTCACAAGTCGTCGGTTGTGCCGTCAGAATACCTCCCATAGGACACCTGGCCGTAATTGTCCTTGTCCACGGCGATGACCACGATGACCACGATCATGGGGATGCCCCAGCCCGCCACAGAGAACTTGAGCATGTAGCGAGAGATGTGCGTGTTGAAGACCTTGACGATGGCCAGGTACATGTGCACCGCCTCCAGGCCCATCCAGGTGAAGGCCACCAGCAGGAAGTAGTGAAGGAACCAAGCGGTGGAGATGCAGAGACCCAAGGTGTCCTTGTACAGAGCCAGCCAGGCGTCCACCAGGAAGACCAGGTTGAGCAGCAGGAGAGCCAGACACAGCTGGATCAGGATTTTGGAAGGGATGTCCTTACGCAGTTTGCTGCAAAGTTGTTGGACAGTAAATGTCAGTGAACCTACTATAATGTATATAGTAGTACAGTGGAACCTCCATTTATGAACCCCTTTCTGATTAAATAACTTTAATCTAAAATGGTAAATGGTCTGTATTTATATAGCATTTTACTCTACCTGGAACATTATGGGTTATAAATGTTAAATGGGTTATACTTGTATAGCGCTTTTCTTTCTACCTTTAAGGTACTCAAAGCGCTTTGACACTATTTCCACATTCACCCATTCACACACTGATGGTGGGAGCTGCCATGCAAAGCCCTAACCACGACCCATCAGGAGCAAGGGTGAAGTGTCTTGCTCAAGAACACAACGGACGTGACTAGGTTGGTAGAAGCTGGGGATCGAACCAGGAACCCTCAGGTTGCTGGCACGGGCACTCTCCCAACCATGCCACGCCCTCCCCCATTATACATCACATTCACACACTGATGGCGGAAGCCAAATATACCTTCGTGTGACCACAGGGAACATGCTTTTTTTTGTATGACGAAGTGTTTGTAGCGCCTGGCTTCACTGAGACTGCAGTGTGAGACAAAGAAGGTCCAGTGTGTTGTTTTCTTTAATGTTAAGGATACAATGTTATGCTGTGGTGTACTTATAACTATTTTATAGACAAAGTATACTATTTATAGTCATGATGGAAAGTGGGGGGGGGGGGGGGCGGGGGGGGGGGGGGGGGGGGTGACATAAGTTCTTCTACCGGGGAGGGAAGCAAATAATTGAGAAGCACTGATGTGTGTGAATTTTACTTTTTTATTATTGTAGCAATATGGTTGTTAAAATTAAGGGTTTTTGTGATTTCTGATCACTTGTGAGGGCACCAAAGGGACTTCTGTGCGTGTGACATGTTGGCAGAACAGTGCATACAGAAAACTGCAGCTACTTCTTGTTTTGGCTTGTTAATAAATAGAAAGTTGATTCATCACGCCCTTATTACATTTGATATGCAGTACTGCGTAGAACTTGATATTGTGTTCAAAGTGTACAAACTTTTACTAAAATATGGACTTTTGTCATATTGACGTTGTTTCTTATGGAGATATTTGTTTCAGTGTACACACTTTTCGATTTTCGAACCATGATCAAGAACCAATTAGGTTCGTAATCAAGGTTCCAGTGTTGTAGTAGTAGTAGTAGTAGTGTGTCGTACCCAAAGGCCAAGTATGTGAGGAGCGTGAAGGACAGAAAAATGGCGGAGATCCCACAGCCAATGTATGTAATGAAGGTCAGGATGGTGGCCTGGACTCGACTGGTTAGAGGCTGCCTGGCCAGGTCCTGTACACATGTATTGTATTTATACTGTATTTACTTTGTATATACTCAACAGCCACAACAAAAGGTATAAGAGATTCAGTACAGCAACTGCATCAAAAAATCATTAAATTGAACCACTAGAGGGCAGTAATTTAAATACAATTTCAAAATCAACAGATAAAAAACCTGAAAATGACAATAGTGGAGGATGTGAGTGTTCTTATTTTTGTTGTGAATCTTACCAGCAGGATTGCAAAGCTGGTGAGATGATTGCAGCCACAAACTGTCAAATTGTCTGTGCTGCTTTGGACACGACAGCCGTTTGTGTTCCAACCACCGGATGCTTCTGCCAATGGAGAACAATCTGTTGTTTCATGCTTCTCATGTCATGGTGACATTTTCAAATGGACACTCACCATTTAATGCAAAGTCCCAGAAGACGCACGAAGCCACATAATTAGCCTGTAGTTTGGGGAGGGACAACATCTGGTGTTAAAAGGTTGTTTTATTGGGGTGATAATAATCCCAGTTTGCCAGAGGCCACAATCTATTTTGCAGCAGATGTTTATGGTTTTCAGCAAAAACACTCACAGGAATGGGCTGAGTGTTCCTCAGGCGAATCACGACATCGTCCTGTAAGCCCGTTACCGTAATGTTTGCCACACTGGCGCCCAGGATGCCGCTGATGAGTCGACGTGTTCCTAAAGATCTGTCCTGCGCGACCGTTGACATAAAACAATGACATCAATGTGGAAGTAAATCAGCATGAATAAAGTTGATTTTAAATGGGAAGCAGTCGGTAGGAAATTGACACTGAATAGAAAAGATGGCACTACACCTGAAATACGGTGCTTTTCTGGTAGAAGTTGAAGTGGACTCTGGAGACCAGCTGCTGCTCTTCGAAGGTGAGATTTTGTGTCAGAGAGGGGGGCAGCGTGACGGAACCCTGAGGGATGGACGAGTCGTTCCTCACATTCCTTCTCAGGCCAAAATCTCCTCGTACCTGAAACAGACAAATGCAACACACATAATAAAAAACACATTATATCACCAGAGGTTGAGTTTTTTCTTGCTTTACGACAGTGGTCACCAACCTTTTCCAGCCCAAGACCCCTGGTCTCAGGCAAAAACCAAAGCAATAATTTTTTTGTATATATATATATATATATATACAGTACAGGCCAAAAATTTGGCCACACCTCTTTCAATGTGTTTCCTTTATTTTCATGACTATTTACATTGTAGATTGTCACTGAAAACATCAAAACTATGAATGAACACATGTGGAGTTATGTACTTAACAAAAAAAAGGTGAAATAACTGAAAACATGTTTTATATTCTAGTTTCTTCAAAATAGCCATCCTTTGCTCTGATTACTGCTTTGCACACTCTTAGCATTCTCTCGATGAGGTTCAAGCACACCTGTGAAATGAAAACCATTTCAGGTGACTACCTCATGAAGCTTTTTTTGTCATTGAGCATGAAGGAGTCCCCAGTCCAGTTAGGACTTGGCTACAATGTGTTGCCATTTTGCTCAAATGAGAAGCAGGAGACAAGAAAGTGTTGCTAAGGTGGCAAGTGTCATACCTGTACATCGCTGGGGTCTGAGATGGAGAAGAAGACTTCCTGAAAGTTACTCCCATCCACTGGTTGGGCAGACAAAGCCAAATCAGGCGCTAGGAGAGTCTGGCTTTCACCTTCGAGAACCACCTTGAAGCCCACCGTTTCAACAATTCCAATAATTCTGGTGAAAATTTGAAACAAATAAAAAATCAGTCAACGTGTTTAGAAACTGACAGACTTAAACATCAAACTTAATGCCAACATTTTGCCCCAGGTTTTTACAGGATACTATCTTGGTTATCATACAGCAAAACCAACTAAGTTGCAAGTGCCAGCAATGAATAAAGAAGGTGACAAACACTATTGAATTTAAGAAAAAACTTGAAGTACATAGGTAGCATTAATGTGGCTCTCATTTTCCTTTCGCACGTCACTAACAAGTGAGGGTAAAACCCTCATTTATTCATCCATCAATCCATTTTCTACCGCTTGTCCCGTTATTTATATGAATTTGGCATGGTTTTCTGTAGCTGTAATTATTCTCTATAAAATGTGTGTTGTGTTCATATTTTTGGGTATATGGAACAAGTTTATTATTTATTTAAATTATTATTGTAAAATTATTAAATAAAAAGTGTACGATTTGTTCTTTGTCAAACCTTTTTTAACGGATTACTGTTTGTGTTCACTCGATTAGCGGGGGTTATGCTTCAGACCCCTCTGTGGTAAGTACATTTCCGTAAAGTAGTGGCACTATTTTATGATTTTCATGATTACATGCATTTCACCCGGAAAAGGGTGGAGTGCCATCTCCGGGTTGCAGAGGAGACCCTACCCCAAGTGGAGGAGTTCAAGTACCTCGGAGTCTTGTTCACGAGTGAGGGAAGAGTGGATCGTGAGATCGACAGGCGGATCGGTGCGGCGTCTTCAGTAATGCGGACGCTGTATCGATCCGTTGTGGTGAAGAAGGAGCTGAGCCGGAAGGCAAAGCTCTCAATTTACCGGTCGATCTACGTTCCCATCCTCACCTATGGTCATGAGCTTTGGGTTATGACCGAAAGGACAAGATCACGTGTACAAGCGGCCGAAATGAGTTTCCTCCGCCGGGTGGCGGGGCTCTCCCTTAGAGATAGGGTGAGAAGCTCTGCCATCCGGGGGGAGCTCAAAGTAAAGCCGCTGCTCCTCCACATCGAGAGGAGCCAGATGAGGTGGTTCGGGCATCTGGTCAGGATGCCACCCGAACGCCTCCCTAGGGAGGTGTTTAGGGCACGTCCGACCGGTAGGAGGCCACGGGGAAGACCCAGGACACGTTGGGAAGACTATGTCTCCCGGCTGGCCTGGGAACGCCTCGGGATCCCCCGGGAAGAGTTGGACGAAGTGGCTGGGGAGAGAGAAGTCTGGGCTTCCCTGCTTAAGCTGCTGCCCCCGCGACCCGACCTCGGATAAGCGGAAGAAGATGGATGGATGGATGGACATGCATTTCAGGTCTTTATAAGCCCTCCACACTGCTTTCACACACACTTATAAACACTTAAATAAATAAATAAATGGGTTGTACTTGTATAGCGCTTTTCTACCTTCAAGGTACTCAAAGCGCTTTGACAGTATTTCCACATTTACCCATTCACACACAGATGGCGGGAGCTGCCATGCAAGGCGCTAACCAGCAGCCATCAGAGGCAAAGGGTGAAGTGTCTTGCCCAAGGACACAACGGACGTGACTAGGAAGGTAGAAGGTGGGAATTGAACCCCAGTAACCAGCAACACTCCGATTGCTGGCACAGCCACTCTACCAACTTCGCCACGCTGTCCCTCCTATGCTTTTAAAATGATTTTTACACTCTAAAACAGGTCATTTTAACATAAAAACTGAAAAGGGTACTCAAATCTCAATGGTACTTTAAAATCTGCAATGCGCTGAGACCGAAGTAAGTGAACTGCAAAATTGCAAGGAACCAATAAAAATTGGTAATCAAGTTTGGTAACCTTGGATTATGCCAATACAGCGGTGCAACAGGTGCAAACATTAAGTTACAAAACTTGAATGCTAGAATTCCTGTCAGCATTATTATCTTTGTTATGCAGAATTGTGGATTCAACTGGGATTTTATCAAAGTATTGTTGTGATGTTGTGTTTAAAGTGAGTTCCAAGTAGAAGATGCGAAGGTAACCTGTCGGAGGATTGTGCCAGCATCTCAGGAGTGGCGCCCAGCAGGTTGCTGACGATGTGGATGGATGTGTTGGCCAAAGCCAGGCTGACGTTGGGCCCAGACAGCAGAGCCTCAAGCTGAGACACGAGCTGGTCTACCTGACTGGCGTTGAGTCTGGACACGTCATTGGTCAGCTCAAGGAGAGCACTGGCTTGACTCTCGGCGTCATTAGCGGCTGTGCCGTTAGATGGCGTGGTCGTGTTCACTGGGAATGAAGTTGTGTTTGGTTGGTCGATTGTCACATTAGGACCGGCGGTGGTTGACGCCATGGGAACGCATTGTTCCTTCAGCTGCACCACTACGTTTTTCCCCACTTGGCTGCAGAGCAAATGAGTTCAGATGTTGCAAGAACATTTGACATGTCAGAGAAACTACAATAAAAAGTTTCTCACCATTTTTGAGTGAAGAAGAACGGAGAAGATCCTTCCTCTGCCGTGCAAAAGTCTGCATGTTGGAGGTTAGTGTTGATCCATGTCAGCTGGGAGTCCAGAAGATTCTCACTGGAATTTGAAGGTCCACAAAAAGCTGCAAGACATAAAATACCAACAATATAATAATAATAATAATACCAAGGACACTACATTACTGAGGTCTTGAAACAACATTAGAACCTCTCAAGTCAAACCACTAAAGTCAGATTTTGGTGAAAATAATGGCCTTCAATCACCAGCATGCATGATGTAATTCAGTGCTTCTCAATTAATTTATGTGATTGGTCTCTATAAAAGTCTCAATAAAATGTGTTTGTGTTAATATTTTTGATGGTCTGGATCAGATTTACATTATTTCTCATGGCAAGACTTGATTCGGTTTTCGTACGATTCAAAAACAAAAACACGATTCAAAACAAAATTTGAGGTTTGATATTGCTTATTTTTGCTGTGTCTTCTCATGGGAAAAGAGGAACAGTAATGACTTAGTGTTTAAAATTTTTGTACACTTTTCTACTAAATGGTCCTCATGTATTTAGAGTAAAGTAGAGCATGTGAAAATGCATTCACTTTTACAACATACCTGCCCTGGTTGTTCGTCCATCAAACGTAATGTTCTCCTGGGACTTCAACACAGCTGTTATGGCTGCAGACACGTTACAGACAGCAACTTCTTCAGCCAAGTGTAAAATCCCTCTGCACATCTGAGGGCTGAAAGTATCAAATATGTCAATGTTGGATTATTTTGTTTTTGGTGATCGCGACCCCGAAGGGAATAAGCGGTAGAAAATGGATGGATGGATTACTGATGATTTAATTCAACTCACTTTGCTGCAGCTTGTCCACAGTCCAGGGTGGCATTCTAAGTCGAAATGACGAAGTAGTCACTGCAGGATTACCGGTAATGTAATATGACATCTGGCTGCTTACCTTGTATTCATTAGCAATGGTGGACGAAGAGCAGGACACACTATAAACAAAAAGGTCCTGGGATTAGACTCAAAATAACGGAAAAAAAGGGACAAGCAGTATAAAATAGATGGATGGATGGATAACGGAAATGTAAAAATTGTACAATGATTAGTACTTTACTGTTGGAGAGCAGCTCTGGTTCAACTGGGAAATCTGTAAACAAAAGTTTATAGTCTGAGGAACAGATGATGACAATTATGTGGCTACAAAATATGCATGTGAGTTTACCAGCGACAAAAGATGGGAGATATTCATCTCTGTGTTTTTTAATGATATTTCGAAAGTGTAATATGCATCTGGAAAGTAAAAGAAAAGTCTGGTAATCACATACTGTATTGTGTGTGTATATACAAACTTTTGTATATATATATATATATATATATATATATATATATATATATATATATATATATATATATACTGTATATATATAAATATACGTTGTACTCACCAGTCCCATTGCAGTAAGACAAGCAGCTGCAGTTATTAATATCTGTCGAAGTGATAGCATGGTTATAAATTGTATGTGGAGGTAAAAACCCTTATTTGTCTTCACTAGTCACAGTTCAGGTACTATTGTTTAAGAGAGCTGTATTTTAAATGTATTTCATCTGCAACAATATTAGTTTTCTTTGTTTCAAGTTCACATTTTCTCTACTTATGTCAGAAGCATGTCAATTAAAATATGAAGTATTTAAAAAATTGCATTATTTATGCTCACTTGAACCACACGGGGGCGCCCCAAACTCTGAATCGTCACTGAAATTACATTCACAAATTGTTTTGAATTTCAATAATCTTAGTTTGGAATGGTAACATTTTACACAAAGCATCTTACCAGGTTGAATTGGTTGAATTATAGATACAGATGTTTTCCTCTAATTGATCACTGCTGCAGTTATGATTCAGTAGAGCTATTTATAAAATGGTTATGTGTGAACTGGAGATAAGAACATTATTTGGGTCATTTTATTGGATCAATATTTAGCACTCACTTAAACGATTTGCTCTCCTTGCCACCACGTGGATGCCAGATGCATTTGTACCAGCTGTGCAGAGTGTTTGCAGGATGCAACATGGCAGCACGCTCTGCTTCAACGCCAGCGTCACCAAGCAGTTGGTCGTTCTAAACAGTTAGAAAAGAGGTGTCAGACTCCCTTTCATTCAGAGCCACATCGCAGTTATGGCTGCCCTTTGTGAGACGCTTGTAACAGTGAAAATATACACAAATATTAATATACAATCGTCTCATTATACTACTACATATTTTGATAACTTGCATTAGAATTATAAGTCAAATATTTAGTTTTATTTGAACAAAAAGTGTATGGAATATATGTCAAAAAAGTGGTGTCCAAAGTGCGGCCCAGCCGCAGCTAATTTTTTTATTTGCTCGCGACAGGTTCTACAGACAAATTTAACATCTCCTGGATTAAAAACATTACAAAAATGAACAAAAACAAAGGATCAAAGGAACAAAACCAAATCTCCTCCATGAATGGGACCTGACAAACAAAACGACCGATGGTGTGTGTCCTATGATTATTAACACATGTAAAATGTTTTTGCAAGATCTGGAAAGTTTAAGTGTTCTAAAGCCCTCAAATGTTTTAGTTGGCGGAATAATAATAATAGGTATTAAACAATAATAATAAAAAGTATTAAACATCTTAATGGAGTTATGGTTCGATATTAAACTATTTTACCAACAGTGTAACAAAGCTAAAATGTGGATGTTTTGTTTAGATATTTTAGCATATATAAATTTACCAACATTGTATTGTTTTAGTATCTTTAATGACAAAATGTATCAAAGTGCCCCCCGCATCCTTCAGTTTTTAGGTATGCGGTCTTAACTGGAAAAAGTTTGAACACCCCTGTGTTTTTAAAAAAAATTCTGTTAAAATTTAAAGAACGATAACACTTAGTTAGAAAGACAAAGTGCTTTATTTACCCACATTATTTCTAAGCATTCACGGGCCACATGAAACTATGTGGTGGGCTTGTCCTTGAGTTTGACAAATGTGAGTTAGCCATAAAGCTTAGAGAGCATTGACACCTGCACAATCTAATATCAGATATTTGGGGTGCTGGAAAAAAATCGATTAATGGCAAAAATAAAATTCTAGATCAATCTAAAAAAATGTTTTAAATCGATTTTATCCAAAAAAAAAAAAAATCTTTACATTTTTTTGTTGGGTAAGATTAAGATTAATACATATCGGTAAACATTGTATTGGTCTAGCAAGCGGGGCTGCTCCGAAGTGCAGCTAACCAAAGCTAGCTTTAAATCTTGCTAATAATAATAATAATAATAATTATAATTTAAAAAATATCAGCCTCGTCTTCACTGAAGGCAAAATGTTTGGGCTCGCTTCTGATTACACAGATTACATTACTGGGTAAAAAAGAGTGTGACATGGTGTGACAGTGTGGAAAAACTGTAAAATGGAAATCAAGTACTTTGGGAACACTTCAAATAGCAGCGCCCACGTGTTACGCCATCACCCGCAGCTAATAGAAGCGTAACAACAGAGGACAGATGTTACGCCATCACCCAAAGTTAAAAGAAGTGGAACAACTGCCTCTACCAACGTCTTGAATGACACAAGCGCCATCACTTTCAGAATCAGGTTAAATCAAGAATCTGTTTGAATTGAATCGTCACCCCAAGAAGTAGAATCAAATTGAATTGTGAGTTGTTGTAAAATCCACATGATAAATACCGTATCAATAATGTTAGCTTTGTATCTTATTCTCAGCACTGCATAGTTCTACTTTCATTAAATTGGTCTAGTTTTTTAGTAAAATATCAGTAATTGCCGAGTCAAAAGTAAGGGATAGAATTAAATCAGCTCTGCTTCTTTCTACTCCTTTTTAGACATGCTGAATTTGAAAGAGTTAGTGTGATGTTCCTCTATGCCTGGAACTAACTAAAGCATTCCTGTTATTAGTTTGTGTACTTAATGTTGTGGCCAGTTATTAAAGAAGAATATTGAACTTATTTTTTTTTGTTTACAGAAGACCTTAAAAAAATGATTGTCCTTAAAATATGTATTAAAAAAACACCATATAAACCTTAATTCCAGCTCAATCCCACCAACCTTATTTGAGTCTTTATGGCACAGGAGACTTCAACTCCCTGTTAGAAAAAAATGAAGAGTGTTAGAAAATATGCACATTCACATGATCATTATATTGACACATACCTGCAATAAGTCACTTGACTGCCTAAAAATAGAAGAATGTAATTGTTTTGATTGCTCGGAAAGACCACAAAAGCAGTACAGTGACATGAGAGCAGTAATGACAAAAAAAAAGTAAATGTTACCTGCTTTGAATCACGTCTCGAACAAAACGTGCACTGAGATTTAATCTTTCTGCCGTTTCACCTCTAGGGATGGGTGTGTTCGCAGTGGCCTCATCAGCCATGCTGCGGCTGGCGCCATCTGTTGCAGCTGCGGCTGTATCAATGATTAGTGATGAGGGTATAGCTATGATAACTTGGTTGTTTTGTAATAAAAGTGAAGGAGTAATAGGGTTGTTTTGTGCGATGGTTGGATTAGTAGGAGTGTTGTTCTGTGTTGGGTTGAACGCTATAGTCCTATTTTGTATTGTGGTTGCAGCTATATTTGTATTACTTTGTATTGTAGTTGCAGTAGTGCTGTTTCGTATTGTGGTTAGACCTGTTGTCATGTTTTGTATTGCAGTGGTTTGGTTGACTGGCATTGTGGTTGTTACTGCAGTGATGTTGCTTGGCAATGTGGTTGTTGCTGCAATGGTGGTGTTGCCTGGAAAGGCGGTTGTTGCTGCAATGGTGGTGTTGCCAGGTAAGGCGGTTGTTACTGCAGTAGTGGTGTTGCCTGGCAATGCGGTTGTTACTGCAGTAGTGGTGTTGCTTGGCAATGCGGTTGTTGCCACAGTAGTGGTGTTGCTTGGCAATGCGGTTGTTGCCACAGTAGTGGTGTTGCTTGGCAATGTAGTTGTTGCCACAGTAGTGGTGTTGCTTGGCAATGTAGTTGTTGCCACAGTAGTGGTGTTGCTTGGCAATGTAGTTGTTGCTGCAGTGGTGGTGTTGCCTGGCAATGTGGTTGTTACTGCAGTAGTGGTGTTGCCTGGCAATGTGGTTGTTGCTGCAGTAGTGGTGTTGCTTGGCAATGTGGTTGTTGCTGCAGTGGTGTTGATCTGTAATGTGGTTGAGAAGTTGCTTTGCGTCGCGTTTGTTGTTGCTGCATTTGTGCTTTGGTTTTGCGACAACGTCGTTGTCCCGTTTGCAGATGTACTCGGCATCGTAGTGGGTGTAGCTGTTTGGTTGTTTCCAATGTTCGGAAAAAGGCAACTCTCCAGCTGGTTTTGGAACACCTGTTGGAGCTGAGGAACGCAAGTAAAAAATATTAAGGACGTTCTTATCAGGGTTTTATGCTGCCGATTCAAATACCGATCATCCATGAATGAGACCGGCCGATACGAATACCCATACCGATCTCATGTACATGTACATCAAACTGTTCATTTTTCAATTGTATTTATGGTGACTGCTACTGACCGTGTGACAATATCAACACACAATATTATTCTTATTCTCTTTTATTACATACAATTGTTTGAGCAAATCAAAGTCAATAGTACACAATAACTACCGGTAAACCAAAGCTAAAACTACTATCTACCACTCATTTAAATCCTTTTTGCTCTCAAAGTCCTCCGGGAATTATTCTCTGAGTTTGTAAACATTAACAAAAACAACAGAAAGATTTTGAGAAAATAAAAATAACGACCTAATCACTCTAGTATCTATCATATACTGATACTACCCTTGGTATCGACACCACCAATACTTACCAATTTGCCCTGCTCTTACAGTGCATCTTGAAAGTATACATAGCGCTGCACTTTTTCCACATTTTATTATGTTACAGCCTTATTCCAATATGGAATAAATACATTTTTGTCCTCAAAATTATCCACAAAATACCCCATAATGACAATGTGAAAAGTGTTTATTTTTTTAATTTTGCAAATGTATTAAAAATGTAAGAAAATAAAAATCACGTGCATATAAGTTTTCACAGCATTTGCTCAATACTTTGTTGATGCACCTTTGACAGCAATTACAGCCTCAAGTCTTTTTAAATACGAACACACCTATGGCACACATATCTTTGGGCAGTTTTACCCATTCCTCTGTGCAGCACCTCTCAAGCTCCATCGGGTTGAATGGGAAGCTTTGGTTTTCATCCAGGATGTTTCATTCATCTTAGTCTAGTCAGGGAGGTAACCAAGAACCTGGTGGTCACTCTGTCAGAGCAACAGCATTCCTCTGTGGAGAGAGGAGAACCTTCCAAAAGGACAACCATCTCTGCAGCAAACCACCAATCAGGCCTGTATGGAAGAGTGGCCAGACTGAAGCCATTTCTTAGTAAAAGTTTGCCAAAATGCACCTGGAAGACTTTCAGACCATGACAAACAAAACGACCTGGTCTGATGAGACAGAGATTTAACTCTTTGGCTTGAATGCCAGGAATTATGTTTGGAGGAAACCAGGCACTGCTAATCAGCAGGCCCAAATCATCTCTACTGTGAAGTATGATGGTGGCAGCATCATGCTGTGGAGATCATTTTCAGCGGCAGGAAACTGGGAACTAGTCAGGATAAAGGGAAAAATGAATGCAGTAATGTATAGAGACATCCTGGATGAAAACCAACGCTTCCCATCCAACCTGATGTCGCTGCAAAGAGAAATGGGCAAAGAGGAATGGGTAAAACTGCCCAAGGATAGGTGTGCCAAGCTTGTGGCATCACATTCAAAAAGACTTGAGGCTGTAATTGCTGCGAAATGGGCATCAACATAGTATTGAGCAAAAGCTGTGAATAATTATGTAATGTTTTAGTTTTTTATACGTTTTCAAAAAAAAAATCAAAAAACTTTTTACATTGTCATTATGGGGTATTGTCTGTAGAATTTTGAGGACAGCAATGAATTTATTCTACTTTGGAATAAGGCTGTAAAATATAAAAATGTGGAAAAAAGGAAGCGTTGTGATTACTTTCCGGTTGCATTGTATGTGTTGTGTACTGACTCTGACAATGCTGGCACACCAACAGGTTTATCAGTATTATCCTCTCTCTAGACCAGGGCTGCCAAACTCATTTTAGCTCAAGGCGGTATGGAGGAAAATAATTTTGCACGTGGGCCAGACGGGGAAAATCATGGCATAATAATTTTAAAATACATCTAGGACAACTTCAGATTGTTTTTTTGTTTTACTTCGGCCCAAAATGGAAAACCACATTCTGAAAATGTACATATAACAAATAATCCTCTTGACAAAACACTACAAGTTAGTTGAAAATTCTGAGGAAAAGATTGATGCCGTTTCAAAATCACCATAAAGAACACAATGAACTTAGACTTGTATCTACAAAGAAATTCAACTTGAATTCGCAGCCCATCTAGGAATGAACAAGACAAAATAAAGCATAAATAAAAACTCTTCTATGCATCAACTACCTCATTTGTCATTTCCACATGTTAATCCTGTGCTAACTCAACAAACCATACAAGCTAAGGTAGAAACTATTCAAGAGGGTTGAGTTACTTCCCGCATTCGAGGCATCACTGTGTATCAATAAAAAAATAAAAGCTGTGCAATGTGTGAACAATTTCAACAAACCAAAAATAAAAACTCAAAAGACTGACAGTATTGCAGTATATCACACACTGTTCACTTTCTCTTAATTTGCACAGAAGACAATCATTTTCACAGAGCAATATCAATGTGCAGTGTCTCATGCAGCATTTTAATTGTTTATTTTACTCCTGTTTGTTTTACGTTGGGTCGAGGGGGAGGATTCCCAGCCCCACTTTACCGTGTACCTCTTGGTTGGTATACTTGCTCGCCAGGTATAGACTATTTGCTTGCCTAACAGAATTGCTATTACGACATCCAGTGGACGCATTCAGAACAACAATTTCTTTCATTTAAAAATGCAGCTCAATTTTACACTTAGCAAACTCATCTTGTGGGCCGGATTGAACCAGTTCGAGGGCCTGTTCTGCTGTAATGCTCTTCGATCTACACTTATCAAACTTTAATAAGCACTTTTTTCTCCTGTGGTTTAAAGTTAGCTTATCGGTTAGCTTAGCTATTGATCTCAGTGTGTAACATGTTTAACCTCGTCCTACAGTGATAAAAATACTTAATAATTATACTTAAGATACTAAGAAATGCAGTTTATTTGCCGTAAATAAGTTGTTTATTATTAACTTAGGGGAACGGCTCCACACTGCGCATTGAGACACATAATTAGCTGCCAGCTGCTTGTTAGCTAAGGGACTAAAAATAAATACAGTATCTGCGTTTGTGATCGGCATTAAAAGGCATGAATCGCGGTCTCATACTGTCTCACGAAACTAGGCTGATACTGATCGGTGGCCAATCGATTGGCACATCCCTTAAAAAAACATTATTTAAAAAATAATAACACTGAATTACTACATTCGGTTTCTTAGCAGATAACACATGATCGATCATATGACAAACATACCCAGGAAGTGATTTCTGATTCATTCTTAGTGGGCCCAGTCACATCAACAGCAATGTCAACAATGTAGTACACAGCGCTAGTCACAATTGGTGAGGTCACGGAGGTCTGATTGCAGGAAGCAAGACCTGACGAGGAAACAAACATTTACTGCATGGTATAGTTATTTTGAGTACAGACTTCTAAAAAGTATCATATACAACAGAATCCAGGTGACAATGTTTTGACGCCTGAATGACAGAGAGGATGTTAAAAAAATGTTACCTAAAACACTGCATGTACAGTTCATAAAGAGTTTGACTATGAAATTAATATTTTAAAATATAAGTATTTAGTATAGGAAACGAATAGTTTCAAAAACTTAGTCAACATGAGTATACAGTGTTTCCCACAGATTGCTATTGTACTTGTGTCGGTGGGGGCGGTGTCAATATGATGTCACCATATAATTTGCATGATGCATATATTTTCTTTAAAAAGGCGAAAAAACGGTATATATTTAAGAACAAATTGGTGTTATTAGTAATTAGTATTAACATAGATTTTTTTCATTTTTCATTTTGCTCTATTTTTCAATTGTTGCAGCTTAACACAGGCTGCACTTTGTACACTCCTAGTTATTGATACATATTCTGCCCTCCCTGAATGTTGGAAATTAGTTTGCCAAATATGTTAACAGTCTTATAAATTAGAATTGAAAAAGAACCAACTTGAGCTTGTTTATTAATGGTCTCCACAGTGAAGTTGCTGTAAAACTAAGCATGCAAAGAAAAGTACATTAATAAACAGTGCACATTCATGTAGGATTCATGTTAAATCAACAATATAGTTTGTTTAAAACTGTAAAAAAATTAATGAAAAAAAAAACCAAATGATAAAGGATGAAGGTTGGCTTTATTACCGCTATCTTAAAGGGGAACTGCACTTTTGGGGGAATTTTGCCAATCGTTCACAATCATTATGAGAGACAAGACATATCTTTTATTATTATTATTTTTTTAGGATTCTAAAGATGATAAAGAAACACTTGCAAGATGCTGCTAATGGGAGTCACCGTTGTAGCCTAAGTTCAAAATCCTCTGAAACAACTTTAAAACCCTCCATCGTTTTATGTACACGCTGCAAGTGTATGTAAATATACAGTACAGGCCATGCATTGAATGAGAAGGTTGTGTCCAAACTTTTGGCCTGCACTGTATATATATATATATATATATATATATACATATATATATATATATATATATATATATATATATATATATATATATATATATATATATATATATATATATATATATATATATATATATATATATATATGTATATATATATATATATATATATATATATATATATATATATATATATGTATATATACACATGTATATATATATATATATATATATATATATATATATATATATATATATATATATATATATATATATATATATATATATATATATATATATATATATATATATATATATATATACATATATATATATATATATATATATATATATATATATATATATATATATATATATATATATATACCTGTACACCAGGGGTCACCAACGCGGTGCCCGCGGGCACCAGGTAGCCCGTAAGGACCAGATGAGTAGCCCGCCGGCCTGTTCTAAAAATAGCTCAAATAGCAGCACTTACCAGTGAGCTGCCTCTATTTTTTTAATTTTATTTATTTACTAGCAAGCTGGTCTCGCTTTGCCCGACATTTTTAATTCTAAGAGAGACAAAACTCAAATAGAATTTGAAAATCCAAGAAAATATTTTAACGACTTGGTCTTTTATTTGTCTTCACTTGTTTAAATAAATTCATTAATTGTTTTACTTAGCTTCTTATAACTTTCAAAAAGACAAATTTAGAGAAAAAATACAACCTTAAAAATGATTTTAGGATTTTTAAACACATATACCTTTTTACCTTTTAAATTCCTTCCTCTTCTTTCCTGACAATTTAAATCAATGTTCAAGTAATTGTATTTTTTTATTGTAAAGAATAATAAATAAATTGTAATTTAATTCTTCATTTTAGCTTCTGTTTTTTCGACGAAGAATATTTGTGAAATATTTCTTCAAACTTATTATGATTAAAATTCAAAAAAATTATTCTGGCAAATCTAGAAAATCTGTATAATCAAATTTAAATCTTATTTCAAAGTCTTTTGAATTTATTTTAAAATTTTTGTTCTGGAAAATCTAGAAGAAATAATGATTTGTCCTTGTTAGAAATATAGCTTGGTCCAATTTGTTATATATTCTAACAAAGTGTAAATTGGATTTTAACCTATTTATAATATGTCATCAAAATTCTAAAATTAATCTTTATCAGGAAAAATTACTAATGATGTTCCATAAATTATTTTTTTAAGTTTTTGTCTTCTTTTTTTCGGTTGAATTTAGAATTTTATAGATTAGAAATTGAAGATAAACCATGTTTCAAAATTTAATTGTCATTTTTTTTGGTGTTTTCTCCTCTTTTAAACCGTTCAATTAAGTGCAAATATAATTAATTATTAATAATAACATAGAGTTAAAGGTAAATTGAGCAAATTGGCTATTTCTGGCAATTTATTGAAGTGTGTATCAAACTGGTAGCCCTTCGCATTAATCACTACCCAAGAAGTAGCTCTTGGTTTCAAAAAGGTTGGTGACCCCTGCTGTACACACACACACACACACACACACACACACACACACACACACACACACACACACACACACACACACACACACACACACACACACACACACACACACACACACCCACACACAAACTCACACACACACACACACAAACTCACACACACACACACACACACACACACACACACACACACACACACACACACACACACACACACACACACACACACACACACACACACACACACACACACACACGCACACACACAAAATGTGTTAACAGACACATTCACAACAATATGTAATATGTACAATATTTAGTTACTGAGCTCATGTATTTCCGTTCTCATAGCAACACATTTTGGACTTCCGGAAGCCTGTTGCCCAGACCTCAAACTCCTAATTTTAAAACAAATAACAGTCAATGTTTTGTGGAAAATGATTGCTGGAGATGTAAGCACAGATATCACCTGGAAGGTGAAGCATTACTTACTGTATTGCAAAAGCTTAAAAAAAAGATTATTTTTGTGCTTGCCATGACTATATAGGACATTCTCTTACACATTCACAACATGTTTGAGGTGTGAGGTTATTAGTATTCCCCTCTTTGTTCTTTCTTTGGAGGCAGTGGATTCCTTGTGTGGTAATATTTCACACAACTGGAAAAACAGGTTTCCTATAAATTCAAGAGGAACGTGTGTATAACATGAGTGATGTGTGACATGTCACTTTAAGTATGTGGCCCCTCGCTTAAAAATAGAACTGAGTTAGCTAAATAATATAGGAGGGATTAGGGGAAGCACAGAATAGAAACAAAATGTACAATGAAGAAAAAAGTTTTTTTTCAAAAGGGAAATATTAGGGTTTTTATTTGTAATATTGTAGAATCATTACTCTTTTTCAGTATGGCTCCATATCAATCAGCTTTTTGTGGTAGTATGTATAGTTTTACCTGCGAGTAGAAGCAGAGGAAAGGTCTTTGCCCAATGTGAACTTGTCTTTTTCACCCTAGAACACACACAAGTGTTTTAAAACACTTAAGGACATTTGACAACAAATATTGTTTACAGTATTTGCATCATCGCAATAGGTAATTAAAATGTCAGTGTGATACCGACATAGAAAAGGGTACATCCAGTTCTTTTTTATCACACCCACTCTTGCGTACTAATGATGCTATACTTTCTTGTGGGACAGACAGATTTTTACATGGTACATATGTACCATGTAAAAATGCAGTTACTGCTTTATCGTTGTCAATAAATATTCATGTCTTAAGAGGAGTTGGTGCATGTTTGATAACATAAATCAGCATATTCACAAACAGCATATTCACAAACTATTCAATCATGTGTCGGTGCTATTTGAAAATGACGTTACCTGACAAAGGAGGTAAAAAGGTCTGTGCAAGAAGATCCGCTGAAAAATGATTTCATCAACATTTCAATAAAATCATAACTCCTTCTGCACCACTTCCAAAGTTAGGAAACAAATAATCGAAGTGAAGGCAAGCAGCACTTTTGTTGTTAGCCGGTTCACATGAAGTCTGTCGCTGGCTGACGTCTGACACGCCCCCTCCATACGTCACCATAAAGTGGGACACTTTTTCTTACTTTTTAAAAAACTTTTTTTCTGATCAAGAAAGGTAAAGTTGATATGAATTTAGATAGAAAAGGGGGTTTCTTTTCCCTGTTAGTGTTTTATTCTATTGCATTTGGCTGCAAAGCAGTTTCAGGGTGTGTCGTTGATAAGTAGAACTGCCAGTGTCTTGAATGGAAGACATGACACATGCTTGTCTCCACAGTAACAATACAGACGTGAGCTGCCAATGAGATATGCGTCAGAAGTGTCCAAACAACAAGTTGCAATGCTATGCACCTGTTCATCAAGACTTTTGACTCTCTGCGGCCTTTGGTTTAACCCAGGATACATCACATCCTTAACATGGAACATGTGCACGGGATTTGATTACTTTTTAGTTGATCAAATCACTAAATGTGTCATTCTGCATTAGGGATGAGCGATGTGGCTTAAAATCTATATGTCACGATAAATATTGCAACCTTTTGCAATAGCATCTATCACGATATATTATTTGGCATATAAATGACAAAATAACCATTTCAAAATTACATATAATTAGGCTGCTGACGTATACAGCAGTGGTGTGCCGTCAGGGCCAGCAAGGCCTTCTCTGCTGGCCTAACATAACCAGAAATCATGATCATAATTAAAGATAAAATTATATTTTAATTTACTTTCCCTAAATATCTAAAAGTATTCATATTCTCTATATTCTCTTCATTACATATTATGCTCGTTCCAGTGCTGCTGTCTTTAGTTTTAGTTTGTATCCAATCAAAATTCGGCTAGCTTATGTTGCCATGCTGTACCAAATCTGCCCGAGGCCTTCAGAATCAACAATGTGGGCGTCTGTGCACTGTAAGCGAACGGGGACATACAGTGATAGACAGTTGCGATAGCCAACCACATCACGAGTTGTTGTCAGTAAGGCCTTCTAGATGGCCTCATGTTGAACGTGACATTTACGCGTCCCGTGATTGAATACTCATCGGGACTGTTAGTGGATGAATTTGAGAACACAGAGTTGAGAGACAGTTGTGATAGCCAATCAGATCACAAGTTGTTGACAGTAGCTGTTCTGTTACTAAAAGTTGTAAACTCTTGTCATTAAAGAGTGTCATGCTTGTCATTTAATTAACATTGTTACATGTGTATTTGTCGCCATCATGTGGTAGGGGCAGTTAACATATCTTTGAAAAGCGTGTACTTTGAATCAAACTTTATTGACCGGAAGTTGCATAAGCCAAGCAGAGAAATTGATGGTGCCGGCACGTACCTCATGGTGGTTCTTTTTGAAGAAATACTGCATGTATCTTTTGTTTAAGGTTGCATCGCCTGTATGTACAAAAAGTTTAACTTTATAATTTAATTTTTGTCCAAAATTTTGTGAGCTAAATTCACGATTTGTGAGCATAAAATGTTTAAAATTTTTGCAATTTTAATTTTGACAGTACCACATAAAATGTTTTAATTGCTAATGCGTTTTAATTGATTTTTAAATGCGCCAGAAAATAACCCGTTTTGTACACTGTTTATGTGTTTCAATGAGCAGCAGGGAGTGTATGTGTTCCTGTATAGTATTTCTCCAGCAATGGTCATGTGGTGACATCAATTATAGTATTTTGAGAGGTAATCATTGAAGTCTTAGATCACTGAAGGCCTAGGTGGGAAAGGCACGGCCCGCCACTGGTATACAGTGACATATTGCATCATTTCCTGTTGTATTATTTCTCTGCCCCCTCTTGCCTCTACGTCCAGCTGGCCCCGCTCGACGGACGTTACAATAATTGAACAGTGTTGACGAACATTGTTTTATCTGTTGTGGCTGCTTGTCTTCATTGTCACTCACAGCTGCATTGCAAAATCCTACAGAAAAAATTTATATTTTGTTTAGAGTTCAGATGGAATTTGATTTTGTGGGCGGCATATATTTGCTGTACACAGAGGACTCCATCTAATTGTATGCAGGCTCCATCTAGTTCAGGGGTCGGCAACCCGCGGCTCCGGAGCCGCATGCGGCTCTTTGACCACTCTGATGCGGCTCAGCTGCATACTTGCCGACCCCCCTGATTTTACCAGGAGACTTATGGATCTCAGTGCCTCTCCTAGATAGCTCTCAGGGCAAATATAATCCTATTTTCACTCTAATTACTAAATTAAGGGCGTGCCCTAATTGCACTGCAGTAATTGTCCTCTATAGCATTTACAAACAGCGTGCCAGCCCGGCCACATGTTGTATGTAGCTTTTACTTGCACACATAGGAGACAGCAAAGCATACTTAGTCATCAGCCACACAGCTTACACTGACGGTAGCCGTACCGTATAAAACAACTTTAACACTGTTACGTTACAAATATGCGCCACACTGTGAACCCACACCAAAAAAGAATGAAAAACACATTTCTGGAGGACATCCCACTGTAACACAACATAAACACAACACAACTAATACCCAGAATCCCATGCAGCCCTAACTCTTCCGGTCTAGATTATACACCCCCGCTACCACAAAACCCCCCCACACATCAACCCCCCCTCCGTGCGTCGGTTGAGCGGAAGAGTTAGTGCTGCATGGGATTCTGGGTATTTATTGTGTTGTGTTTATGTTGTGTTACAGTGCAGATGTTCTCCAGAAATGTGTTTGTCATTCTTTTTTGGTGTGGGTTCAAAGTGTGGCGCATATTTGTAACGTAACCGTGTTAAAGTTGTTTTATACGGTACGGCTACCGTCAGTGTAAGCTGTGTGGCTGCTGACCTAGTACGCCTTGTGTCACTTACGTGAGCAAGCTGAAGCTGCATTCTACATGTGGCCGAGCAGGTACACTGTTTGGGCAGGCTGTAGAGGGCACCATAAGCAGTGCCATCACTCCCTGATATTCGGGAGTCTTCGGAAATAATGAGAGGGTTGACGCTATCAAGCGCCATTGATTCAAATCTCGCGGGCCGCACTGACATCAATGTTCCATATTAAAGTGCGTGCCGGTGCGTGTGTCTAAGACCCCTGGTTAACATAGCACAAAGCAATGAAAGCTTTATATGCGGTGTTTTTCATTTTAAATTTTTTTTTTTTTTTTGTGGCTCCCATCATTTTCTTTAATTTGTGAAACTTGCCAAAATGGCTCTTTGAGTGGTAACGGTTGCCGACCCCTGATCTAGTTGTATGCCAAAGAATCACTTGATTAAATATGGGAATGACGTGACTTGAGCCGCTGTTACAGTGTTAATGTTCAAACTGTGTGTAATATTACAGTTGCCAAAAATATTAAATGTACTTGTTAAATACAACCTTTCCCTTGTTTTTAATGAATGCTTAGGCCTACTACGCTACTGTATTTTAATGTCAGTTATTATGGTGGTACTTGGAGAACCAAGTGTTTTCTGAGGTGGTACTTGGTGAAAAAGTTTGGGAACTACTGTACTAATTCATTTGTGACCAGAATGTGGTAAAATACATGCTAGCATGCATGTAATATCCTCACAGTTTTATAATGATTAGACAAATGGTCAATGATTTATGGACAATTAGTTGCTAAGTCCTATCAGTGTCACTGCAATTTTTGCTTGATGGCAGCAATGCCTTTCAAACAAATCTACTGTATTTTTTACATACATATTGTTGCGTTTGACCAGATGTTCCTCCAAGTGGGATGTGAAACGCTGGTCAGTCCCAAGTTCCTTAGATGACATATAAACTGAACTCAAATGTACCACCAAGCACAGGATAGGTATTTTGTCATTTATTGTCAAATATTTGAGAATAGAGACCAGCCTCGAACAACACATACGAATGCGTAGCCCAAGTCGATCTGACAACATCCCGGAATGCACTCTCCTCTTCAATACCCCCCCCCCCTCCCCCGCCCTCACGGCCGCACAGATGCCCATTGTGTCCGTTATCTCAAGTCGGCCCCTTCTGAACCAAGCCATTTATGTCAGTCAACTTAAAGGGGGCGGGATAAGTGTGGGGAGAGGACGTCCAGCGGAACAAGCAACACAGTCACCCAGGTTTTGGCTCTTAGCCATGCTAGTCATCCACCTGAGCCACCTGCTCCTAAGGTCAAAGCTACCAGGCCTTCGGTGGTGATGTCATTAGCACGCACAGATGTGAGAGCCTTTGAAACACCACCGAGGTGGGGTGGTACTTTGGGTGCTACAGAGGGTGTAGAGGTAGTTAACGCCCTCTCAAGGACATTAATTTTAATAATTCCTTTAGAGTCTGTATCAGTCAGGTCAACCCCCAAAACAACATAAAAGGGACGATGGGCACCACTTACCAGAGTATGTTGTCTGCATCCGACACCAATGGTTCAGGGTTGAGTCGTTACAAATATAGAGGTTATTACCACGGTAATAGCTATTGTGTCCCCCGTAATTAATCACACTGCACAGGTCAAAAAAACAAGTCTTGCTATCCCCTTTGACCCAGTCTATTTAAAGTCCGCTGTATGTTCTAAGACATTTGTCAGTCACTGTCGTCAGGAAGGAAGAACTGAGACACAAAGACAGTAGAACAAGCCCAAGCAGCAGTCTGTCAGGGAATACTAGTCGGGTGTAACATCCTGCCTTTCGTCTATCAAAATCAGAGTAATTTAGGTAACAAAACGGGGATAAACATCAAACTTTTCACTTAATGTAACGACACATGTAGTTATGCTGAAAACAAGCAAGAGAAATTGGATAACTTCGAGTATAAAGGCTGGTCTCAAATAAGGATATACAATATAGAAGTTGAAAAGAGTAATATAGGTAGAAAATCTCTCTCTCAGCGTCGTCTTCTGGGCTGTAGGATTATGTGTGTGTAATTAAAGCCTCGCTCTTCTATGACCTAGAGGGGGAGAGGTTACTAGCACAATCACCCCTTATGTGTGTTACCTCGTTAACACACACACTAAAAATGAGTCGTTTTCTGCTCCCGTTCTTCTTCAGATACCTCAGGCTCAAAAGGCGCTGCTAGGGGGTCGAGTGGGGCAGATGTAGTGGCGATGTCAGCAATGACATCCACTGGTAATCTGTCAGGTTCTTCAGCAGAAGTGTAGAGGGAGAGGTGGTACCAGGTGTCCCTTTAACCAGCCAATCGAAGGGCGTGGGACGTCCGTTCCATGACCTTGAAGGGACCAGTCCACCCGGGCTCCGTCCACTTGCGTTTGATGACCTAGATCTTGACCCTCTCAGCGGGCGGAAGGGAATCTGGAGTGGCGGGCTGTCATCCTCGTATCTGTACAGAAGAACTGGCACACAAATTCTGCATTTTTTGTGTAAAATACCATTTTGGTTTTACGCTGAGTCCTCCTTCCATGGGGGGCTGCTGGTCCTGTGAATGGCTGACCTGTATGCAGCTCATAGGGTGAAAAACTCAAAGGGCGGTAAAACTGTTTTATTCACGGACCTTCGAATGATCATTAACGCTAATTGCAAAATGTCAATCCAATTAAATTTGGTCTGTGCACAGATTTTAGCCAATTAGTTTTTAATGTTCTGGTCCATCCTTTCAACCTTACCTTGGGACTCAGGATGGTACCCCAAACCTGTGTTCTAGTCCGAAAGCCATTTCGACCAAGGCTAAGTGAGTATTTTTTTTTTTTTAATGGTTGCCGTTGTCTGACCTAATCTTTTTGGGGAAACCATGTCGGGGTACTAGGTCATTCACAAGTCATTTAATTACTGATATTGCATCCTCTTTTGAGGTTGTTGTTGCTTCCGACCAACCACTGTGATTGTCAACACAAGTCAGTACGTACCTTTTCCCTTGTACCGTATTGATCATATCAGTGAAATCAAAGACTATACATGGTTCACCCTCACCTCCTCCATATTCTAAATTTGATTTACTAAACTATTATCGATGTGTAAAATCGTTATTTTCAAATTAAAATTAGTTATAACTTCTTACCCACGGGAAAAACGTTAAAACTATGGAATGTGTCAGAGTCGGATTTATTGTCGATTTTGTTCCAAGGAGTCTGTATCCACCCTCACTCACCCCCTTCTGTTTCTGAAAAAAGGACTGTGTTAGTAATACTATCACTTTCAGAAACATCTAAGAAAAAGGTCAACTAATAGCCAAGTAGCGGAGGACAAGTCATGTTTGAGGTCAATGATAGTCTCTTTAGCCTCTGTGGTCCACTGGGGGGTGTTGTTAGGGTAGGGGACCCCTTAGCAATATAACAAATAACTGAAACTCCACTAAATATGCTTATATTTTATATTGTCACAAATACTAGAAAAATACTACCCTTATGGCGGATGCTTTATCAATAGTATTTTGAAATTTTACCACACCTGGTGGCCCCAATAATTGATTAAGTCAAGCTCATGTTGTAGAAAGTCGAATGATGCGGACACATTTGTTACTGACTACTTTCTATCAGACTTCTGCCATGGCAACTTTGTGTATGTAATGAGCAACTATAATTATTTGATATGCTTAAATGTGTAATGTGACGTTTTAGCTCAGCTGTTGTGTAGCTGCTAGCTCCTCGTAGCCTACAGGTGTCTAAAGTGAAGCCCATAGTTATGTGTTTAACACAACTATGTGCTAAACCTAAACAATTGAAAATGTGGTATTTGGGTGTCGGTGTAATGTTTGGCAGCTACGCCGTGTCTTATCATTGCACCTAAGTTCTTTGGTTTTGTAGGCGAGACAGAGAGCAAGGGAACAATGTGGGACACTATTGTGTCCATCTTATACCATGCTAGCTGTTGCAAAGATAGGTCAACATGAGCAGCCACACCTTGAGTTCCAACATATATAAATAATCATAACATATGGCGAGTTGGGTGGCAGAACACACGGAAGCATCTCAGCCAGTCAGGGTTTTCACTGTTAGAGCAGTTGGATGTCAGCCATTCCTGTTGTTTCAGGCTGTGGTATGAGCTCATGGAGGAGCCTTGGTAGTGGTGTCGCAGCTTGGTGGTTGAGCCGTCAGGTAACACCAGGAAGGTTCCTTCTGTGCGATATTGAATGTCAGGGTATAGTCTGTAAAGGAGGTCATTACCAATCTGGCAGGGTGTGTGCAGGTCAATCACGAAGGGGTGCTTTAGTGTGTGTCCCGCAATCTGAACCGGAAGTGGTTTGGTCACAGGTAACCTTCTTGTGACCCCTGCGAAGCCTTCAACCTTTAAAGAGGAAGCACACAGTTTCTTTGGTACCTCTGCATTCAGAATCGAATGTGTGGCGCCAGTGTCAATCACGAACTGATAACATTGTCCGTTGACACTCATGTCCAGCAGGGGGCCAGTCTGTATCTCCTGCTGGGGCTCCTGCGGTGGGCGTCCTTTGCCACGCTTTTGTGTTCGTTTGTTGCCTGTTCGGAAATGTTCGGACAGTCACGACTCCAGTGACCAGGCTGGTCACAGCCGAAACAGTTTCCACCCCGGACTGGCTTTGAAGCACCGTGTTGTCCACCACCCGAGTCCAACCGTCTGGTCGCACGTCTGTTGAGGATTCTTTCCTCCACCTGTTGGAACTCAGAAGCAAGGTCACCCAGTGCTGAATATACCCTAGCTGATTTTTTACTAATTAGTGCTTTTGACCTTTTATCTTCAGCGATCTGTAAATTAAGGAGTCGTTTCCTTGTTGCTCTGTCATTAGCCCTATTTTGCATGGGATGAATAAAATGTCCTGCCATATATTGTTTTTGGCACCGTGTATATCAGGGTTAACTTTGTCCAAAGTGTTTGGCCAAAGGTTCCCTCCCGGAGGTACAGGTGGGAAAGCAAGGTCAACAATGGCTTGCATGTATGCATCGGCAAGAGACTTATATTGTAGTATGTCCAAAGTGTTAATGTCATGTGTCAAAAATGTCTGCCAGAGAAAATGGTCAGACGTGTACTAGGGGTTAATTTTCGGAGGCAGGATTAATCTTAGAGGGGCCGTGTTAATACCTCCTTCTCTTGTCACTGGAGTAGGGGGCGGTGGCCTAGTCAAAGTCTGGGCGGGTCGTTTGAATTGTCTTGCGCATGCGCGGCAGACAAAAAAACAATCAGTCAATTCTGTCATTAATCATCGGTTCTTTTGCTGCATTTCGTTTTTCCACGTAATCCCCGTTTACTTTTATCATACGCCAAACTCTTAAATTCTCTCCCTGAGTGTTCCATTTTCACCAGCGCGCACACACACACACACACACACACACACACACACACACACACACACACACACACACACACACACACACACACACACACACACACACACACACACACACACACACACACACACACACACACACACACACACACACACACACACACACACACACACACTCAGCAGCACACACACACACGAGCACGCGTAAGCACTCCCGCACACACACACACTCAGTAGCACACACACACACGAGCACGCGTAAGCACTCCCGCACACACACACACTCAGCAGCACACACACTCACACACACACACACACACACACACTCAGCAGCACACACACACACGAGCACGCGTAAGCACTCCCGCACACACACACACTCAGCAGCACACACACACACGAGCACGCGTAAGCACTCCCGCACACACACACACACACTCAGTAGCACACACACACACGAGCACGCGTAAGCACTCCCGCACACACACTCTCACACTCAGCAGCACACTCTCTGCGTTTCACTTCACTATAAAACTTCCAGTTACTTTTTTTATTTTTTTTTTATTTTTATTTTACCAGACGTTTGAGTTCACGACTTTTCGAGTATTATAAACTCCCTCTTAACCCTTTCAAGGAACATTCTCCTTTTTCTTTTTTTTTTCCTCTACCTGCTAGTTCCATTGTCGACAACCGTCCATTCAATTGATCATTACACAGTAATGATTAATCACATTTTCCCCAGCCGCCATCACATTCTTGTCTGTCACACTCCTTGGCCATTGTGTCCATTTTTTTTTTCAGGGGCCTCGAACCCCTGAGGGCCTTTAACCCCCAAACCATACGGTGGCCTTTAACCCCGTACTTTTATCATACAATACGCAGCTAGAGCCTCTAACTCTAACCCGTGCAATTTATCGTACAATACGCAGCTAGAGCCTCTAACTCTAACCCGTGCAATTTATCGTACAATACGCAGCTAGAGCCTCTAACTCTAACCCGTGCAATTTATCGTACAATACGCAGCTAGAGCCTCTAACTCTAACCCGTTACTCTTTTAGGCGGCGACCAACTACCCAGGGTGAGCCACACCCGACTATTTGCTTACTCGTCAGTGAAGCAGCCCGTCACGGTAATCTTGACACAATGACGTAGTGGTATTCACAACTTTTATGCAATGGTGGCTACGGCAAAATGCAACCAATCTATCAAAATGCAATCAATCAATCAAAATGCAATCAATCTATCAAAATCACCACTCTGTGTCTGGGGTACAATTCTGTGTTTGACTTACAGACCTCAGGACAGACTCCTAATGCAGATTTTATCTAAAAAGAAAGGTTCTGCTTACCTTGAATTATGTTTTGGCCATGTGAGTCTGTCCAGAAGATTGCAAGAGAAGGTCCAATTGTCAGCGTGTCATCTCGGACGAAGCCCCCAAATTGTTGCGTTTGACCAGATGTTCCTCCAACTGGGATGTAAAACGCTGGTCAGTCCCAAGTTCCTTAGATGACATACAAACTGAACTCAAATGTACCACCAAGCACAGGATAGGTATTTTGTCATTTGTTGTCAAATATTTGAGAATAGAGACCAGCCTCGAACAACACATACAAATGCGTAGCCCAAGTCGATCTGACAACATCCCGGAATGCACTCTCCTCTTCAATATCCCCCCCCCCCCCCTCACGGCCGCACAGATGCCCATTGTGTCCGTTATCTCAAGTCGGCCCGAGAAGGGAAGCAGGGAGGACTCCTCTTCTCTGCCTCCTACTTCAAGGCCGTCCACATTGCAAGCACTTTGTCATGAGACGATCAAAACAATGAAAAGAGTACAAGATGGAACATTAGCTATTTAAAATATGACTATAGAAATATAGAAAGAAGTAACTCTTAATTATGGATAAATGTGGATATATGCATCCGTCGATATCCATGTGAGTCCCTTAAAGGTGGGTACCAAAATTACAGTGAAGGTACTTATTAATCAGACTTACTGACAGCGCCACCAAGTGGTTTATTTGTCAGAAATCTAGCAGCACAGTACGAGTGCATGTTACTATTTTGACATTTGTTTTGCTAATTTGAGCCACTTTATATCCAAATGTCTGCTTTAGCTAGTCTAAGATACTTGATTTGGTTAGCTTTTGAATTAGAATTTAGTGTAACTTATATCCAGCGAGTTAGCTTCTTATTGTTTATTTGCAAGACATTATTTATATTTTGAGTGAATCCAAGGCTACTTTTATCACAAATGCTTAATAATAGACGTTTGAAATAATGCATGTCATCGTTTTTTTTTAGCTTCAGGCTAATTAGTTTCACATAGGTGAGGGCCGACATCCGGGCAACTGAGCTACATACGGGTTCTTCGAGCCATAGCAACCAGACTGCCGTTGAAAACAAACCGTTGCCATTACTCTTTAACCTGTCGACCTACGCTGGTTAAACCCTTCATTCTGCCTCCAAAATGCCGAAAAACTGTGTTGTTTTTGTTGTGCTAACCACAACTGGAAACAGGGAAAACAAAGGTTGTATTTTGTTCTGCCAAAGCGTGATAAAAGCCCACAGAGACGAGACAAATGGCTCGCAGCTTTACACCGGGAAAACGAGGACGGTTCTCACTGGAGTCCCCCAAAGTCCCGGGTCGTGTGTTCGGATCACTTCGTTTCTGGTAAATATAAGGAACAAAAATCCACCTTCTTAACCACAACTTGGCTATACCGTTCGTGCTAATGTTGTACTTGTTGAATTTGTACCTTATAACGTTCGACAGCTGAAGTTGTTGTACAAAAATAACATGCGGTATATACTATATAGTCTATAGCCTAGCTAGCTATTTTCGAAAACCGGACAACGAGAGGATACCAAAGGCAGCGTTAAGATGGACACCACCGGGAAAACGTAAGCCAGGGCGGCCAAAGAACACCTGGCGAAGAACAGTTGAAGGGGAGCTGAAAGAGATGAAGCACAGGGCGAGCACAGCAGCGAGATGAATGGCGTCGAGTCGTCAAAGCCTTATTTCCCATCCGGGAAGAAGAGGATTAAGTTAAGTAAGTAATATACTATATAGTCTATAGCCTAGCTAGCTATTTTCGAAAACCGGTTTCGTTTAAATTTGCACTTAACAGTTGGGTTTTTAAAAACCAATAAACCCTATAATTTTCATGTTGCCATTTAATCAACTTTTCAAGACAGTCGAAAAATGCTGTCTGCAAGACTTTTCAATACAAAGACATATATTTTGTACATTATTCGCCTGCTGTACTGCGCCTTCATAAGGCTACAACTTACAAGGACCAGGCTACTAGGGGTCAGTCTTCTTTCTTTTGGGGTTTTTTGCCGCACATTCCAGTATTATTTACCCGTAATCTTGGTATTACTTTCCTTATTAGGTTATTTTGCCACCTCCCCCTTCTCTGTTTAAACTCTCCTTTGTTGTACTTAAAAAATACATGTAGCCCTCAAATCTCTCAATATTTTATACACTAACACTTGATCTCGTTGTTGATAACTTCCGCGTCTCTTTCTTAGTAGCGCGCAGGCTAAGCTAACTAGCAAGCTAAGCTAAGCCTGAGAAGCTTTAAAGTTCACTGAGACGAGTCTGACGCAAATAATACATTTTCGTTTTTTCACACGATTTGCGAATAAGTAAAAATGCGTAAATGAAGGATTTAACGCCGACTTCCAAGCCACAACGCTCGTTAAATGCTTTTTCTGTCAATGCTGTGTTCGCTGTGAGCTGGTTTGTTTTCAACAAATTCCTGGTTGCTAGGGGATTGGTAGGCGGAAGTGACGTAGGTCCGCCCTCACCCATACCTGCAAATATGATGTCTGAGATTCACATGGGAGGATCCAAGATGGCACCGTGAACGGTCTTACATGCGGGAGCAGCATCTAAAAAAAAGAACATAATCCTGTGAAAAAGGCTCGTATATGATTTAAAAGAGACTTAATAGTTTCCCTATAATATTTAGTTAATTTTGTGTTTCATTTGGCTGGACTTAACGACTGCTCCTTTGAACTATGTCGACGTCTTCTGGCACGAAAAGGAAAGGTGTGGCGAAGAAACTGGCGGAAAATGCTACAACTTCAAACCCGCTATTTGGGAACTGCCATGACTATATTGTCGTAGAATTTCTGACCTTTTGACCTATATTTCTTGTCTTTTAAGAATGTCCGCTCATTTTCAATTATCTTGTATTTTGTGCCATTGAATGGACCAGTTGTGGGACAAAAGTGAATATTAAGTCGTGCCAACCTGTCTACAGAATGTGTTGACTGTCTAAAGGATTCGAGTTGTTATGGAACAGATAGGGAAAACAACAAGACATTGACGCATTTAGATAACAAACAATGACGCACAAGAGACATATAAAAAATGGCAGAAGACCGGAACTCGACAGTGATTTTGGCTTGTGTGTGTCTTGTTTACTCCGGAGTAACATGTGGTCTGTCTGCACGGCCAACTTAATTCAACCTGCACTTCTGATAATGGGTAAATAAATTTGTTGTACTAAACTACTTTTGTTGCCTGCTTAAGCTTCGGACAATCCACTACACAAATTGGCGTCACGAACAGGATGGTTTAGAAGCTACAGGTCGACAGCCGCTCCCGCTCTCTCAGTCAGGCAGACAGTGTGCTGCACGCGCGCATAACAAGGTAAGCGTTTTGCTTAAAGTGTAAACATTTTCTGCCTGGAGAGAGCCGGATCGATAAGACTAATTGCTGAATCTATTTTTGATAAAAGATAGGTTTAGTCAGGTTCTCCAAAAACAACCTGGAATGGGGTAAATTATGGTTGGATTGAGTTGTTTTACATGTGATCATTTGTCTGTGTGTTTGTTGAAAACTTGTGATTTCTTGTTTTTAACATAAGGGGATTGTTGATAGAATTTTGGTGGTTTGGAGTGTAGAAGCATAGACGATGTGAGACGAAAAATTTCTTTTAACCTCTTCATCCTCTGTCGTTGTTGGCAGAGGATGCTTTTTTTCTGCAAGTATATTAGGTTAGCCGGAGTTGGACACAGCGAAATTTAAGGCAAGGTTGGCTAACTGGTGTGACATTTGGCCCACACAAATGTATGACGTCTATGAAGGTCCTACGTATCTGTCTATGTGGAAACTGCAGCCAGGTAAAAAGCCTGATATAAGGTGATCGTTCAGTGACTCCGGTAAAGGAGATCAACTGAGCCAAGTTGTCACGAATTTGGAAATTTGCTGCAGTATAAATGGATAGAGTTAAGGGCTCCATATGGTAGAGCCTTGGTGAAACTATATGGACTGACCAGACACGATGTACTGTAGAATTGGTGGGTGATTCCTGGTGATTCTACAGCGCCTTAGGCTGGTTATCCGTGTTGGTCAGGAAGGAAAAGCAGGGTTTGCTCCGCTAAACGGGTTAATCGCCGTTATATGAGTAAGAATGACCTGCGTGTGTTTGTTAATGAGACGGCCGATTCCACAAAAGCACGCGTGCATTAGTTGTTTATATTGGTCCGGACCAGGGGGGCGTGGTTTGTGGGATAAGTGTGTGTGTTTTTTAAAATTTATATATGTATATATATATCTGCGTATTGTAATAACATTTGTGTAGCACCTGGTTTCTTATCTGTTTTAATTCCCCTCTGAAAAAATCAACCTCTCCTCCTCACCTCCCTCCCTCATGCTTTTGTGAGAGTTCCCTCACGCTTTTTTCGCACCCACGCTGATCTGCAAGAGCTGGGAAATTGTCGGTTATGTGTGTGCGTGTGAGAAAATAGACAAAGTTATGTACAGAAAACACATGAGTGAATGATCCATCCATATAATTATTTTCTTCCGCTTATCAAGAAGTTGGATCGCGGAGGCAGCAGCCTAAGCAGGGAGGCTCCCCCTCTTGGGCGCTGCGAGCGAATTCCAGTCATTTGAATTTACTTTTAACTGTACTGGTGATTGTGACTGTGCGATATTACAGTTGTTTTACACACTGAGATTTTGAGTACGGGAAAAAAGGCTCTTGCTCGCTGGTAAATTCTCTGTGTGTGAGTGACTGTGTGACACATATAAAGAAGAAAAAAAAAAAGGAGTCTCAGCTGGGAGACATTTTGAGATAAGAGTGTGTCAGAAGTGGCGAGGCTGTGTGAGTGTCAGCTGTACGAGGCATTGGTTCGAAGAGGAGTGACACTGATAGCATTGAGCTGGGTTAGCATTGTGTTGGCATAGCATTGGCATAGGTTAGCAAAAGTTTGCTTACTGAGGCATAGTAAGGCTAAGTTAGCATCTAGCTTGGCATTACTAAGTGTGGTTGAACAGTTATTCTCGGTCTGTAGAGTGTGCTAGTAGTAGGTGCTTGCTAAGTCCAGTAAAATAATAGATATATGGAAAATTACACGTTTAAATATCAATAAATAAATACGGATTGTGGGACATTGAAACATTGTTTAATTCATCATTCATTTATGTTTAGTATACTTTTTTGGTACAGCCTTGATGCTCTGCTGATCCATACAGTTCCTGTGGGAAGTTGCGACAAACACACACATCATAGATTAGGACACACTGTAACTTTGAATTAATAGTTATACAACAAATAAATTAATAATATTGAATTTAAATTTGATAAAGATAAATTGATTATACATTGACATTTTAATTTTTTTTAGGAATAAACACACAATAAAATAAAAGTTAAATTTATATTCTAAAACATCTAGGGGTATCTGTGCAGGCTGTGAAACATTGAGTCTGAAGAAGTACAGATAAGAGCCACTCAGCGCCATTGTCAAAACAAAACGTAGAGAAGCGTTAAACAAATTCTAATCAGAAGGAAGACAGACCAAAATATGAGAACTTAAGTAAACAAACAGCAAGTAAACCAGAAATAATAATGTAAATAAATAACAAAGAAAGCAAATTTCTATGTGACATTGGTGCATGTAGAATAACAAATAGAGAATAAAACTAAATGGAAATAACTGTCTGCAAGATGAGCATGACGTCATGAATTGTGCTCGGGTTAGTAATAGATAGATAGATAGACAGATAAAACGTTATTGATTCCTTCAGGAGAGTTCCCTCAGGAAGAAGAACTAAAAAGTAAACAGTAACTAATAAAGGTATAAATGGAAACAAAATAGAAAAATATTACAAGGAGAATAAAAATAGAACAGTAAAATAAGAGAAACTAGGCATTAACGACCATGATATAAAAAAAGTATTGCACTGTTATTGTTTTGCATTCCCTGTCATCCTAGCCCCCCCCAAAGAGGAGTTGTACAGTGTAATGATGTATGAGACAAAGGATTTTTTATAGGCTAAACCAGGAGGATATGGTGTTTCCGCCCGGACAAAAAAGGGGGGTACTTGAAGGTATGCCAAGGGGTACCTAAGATTTTAAATATTTTAAAATAGCGACAATTCAAAATCCTTTATAAATGTAATTATAAAAGAATAATTCTTCAACAAAATAAATATTTAGAATTAAGTTCACGAGCCCAGATGGATCTCTATTACAATATCCATCTTATTCTAAACGTGACCAAGACACAGGAAATGGTTTTGGATCCGAGGAAAGTGACTGACCAAGTGGTCATCAAAAATCAGGAAATCACCCAGGTATCCTCATATAAATATTTAGGGATTCATATTGATAATCTTCTCTGCTGGAAGACACATATTGACAAACTGTGCAATAGACTGCAACAGAGGCTATATTTTTTGCGAAGATTAAGATTGTACGGTGTAAGCAGCCACATCATGATGATTTTCTACCGTGCCATTGTAGAGAGCATCATTAGATACGGGATCACCTCATGGTTTGGCAACCTAACCGTTAAGCTAAAAAGCAAACTGGCCGGCATGCATAAAACGGCAATGAAAATCGTAGGGAGGAAAGAATATGAGCCTATACAGAGCATCTATGAGCAGGCAGTTAGGAAAAAAGCTAAGAAAATTATTTCCAACTCACAACACCCACTCTTCCCTGAATATAGAACCCTGCCATCAGGGAGAAGACTCCGGGTCCCACTATGCAAATCTAACCGCCTTAAATTATCATTTGTCCCAGCCTCCATTAAGCTGACCAACAATGTGCAATAGAATGTTAATACATAGGTTAGCACTTTTTTTTAGCACATAGCACTTTAGCACATAGCACTTTAGAACTAAGCACTTTAGCACATAGCACTTTATCCATGAGCTCTAGTACAATGCACACTGGTACTTTATCTTTATCTCCATACTGTAGATTTTATGCCTACATCAAAGTGCCACCTATGTCTATCAAGCTCCATGTTCTCATGTTTAAATGTTAGTTATCTGGTTGTGGTTGTGTCTGTGCTTGTGTTTTTGTTTTTGTGTATGTTAAGAAAGCAATGATGCTCTGTGCCCAAGACAAATTTCCCCGCGGGGACAATAAAGTTGAACCTTGAACCTTGAACCTTGACCTTGATATCCAAAGAAGGTTGATGATTGATTATATGTATAGAAATTTTGATTATAATTTAATCACTTGCTTAATTTTTAAAACGTTTTAGTTATTCTTATATATATTTTTTTTTGTCCAAATAAGTCAAGTAAGACCACAACAAATGAGCAATATGGTGCACTGTTATACAATCTAATAAATCAGAAAATGATGACATTATGCTGTATTTTATTTCTTTATTTTACTGGGAAAAAAGGTTGAAAACCACTGCCCTAAATCATATCTAAAGCTAAAATTATTTTATAAGACTGATTATTTTGGATTATTGTGTTTGTATTGTGAGAGAAGGAGAGAAAGTGAGAGAGAGAGGAAGAGAGAGCAGGTGAAAAAACAGATTGAGGGTGAAGAGGATGGTTTGAGAAAATATGGGAAAAGGATGTTTATAACCTTACGTTATGTGAATGGTTTCTAGGAGAACAGAAAATAGAAACATTGTGTGAAGTGTAAGGAAGAGATGGATACAGGATGTTGTTTGTAAAGGAAAACGAAAGTGAAGAAAAGATGAGAAAGTGACAAATGGAGGTATTCGTAAATGGTATGCTGTTGATTGTGGTTAGCTGCAAGTTTGTTTAATTGTTTGTTTGTTTAGTTGTTTGAGTGAAAGGGGAAGAAATCAATAGGAATAATTACATGCAAAATGGAATAAAACTATGAGTGCGATAGATAATGAATGAATAGATGAAATAAGTTTATTTTGGTCATATAATCAACCATCAACCAATTTGTGTGAGCAGTTTAACAGTAAATTAGACATATTAACAATCATACACATTTACACACAGAAAAGAAAAGAAAAAAGAATGACCGAAAAAAGAATAGGCGGAAGCCAAAGCTTATATTGGCCTATGATATACATTTACTGAACATTAAATTACCTGGAACATCAACGTTAAAAGATGAAAGTAATTGTTACTATATTTTTTAATGTTCAAAAACCTTTACCTTTCAAGGGTCTCCAAAACCATAACAAAAAACTACATGTGTTCAGCTCATCACTGAGGATGGTACATTATTTAACTCCTAAAATTGAAATACATTTGTGTTTTTATTTTATTTTACTTGACCTATTTCAAAAATCAATATCCCCCGTAAATGATAGTGTCTCCTCATAATGTAAACAAGCTAAGAATACAAACTGGAAGGCTGTTGTTCTTTACTCTGAAACATAATTGCCATTGTTTTAAAATTAAATTATCTGAACATTTAACACATTATGACTTATAAAAAATAGATTGGTATGATCATAACAATAATGCTTTGTGTAATATTGAAATGAGCCTTTTAATTTTAAGTATTGGGTCTATATTTCTTCTATAAACATTTCCCCAAACTTCAAAACAATATTACATATGGAAAAATAAATTAATAATATAACATGTGCAGACATTGCTTATTCAGCATGTGTTTAACTTTATACCGAATAGCAATGGATTTGGATATTTTTCTTTTATATGTTCAATATGCGGCTTCCAACATATTAATGATCAATTACTATTCTCAAGAATGTAGTTCATGTACTCTGTCAATTTCCACTTGATTCAACTTTAATTTGTGTTTCACAATTTGACTTTGCACCCTGGACAGGTCGCCACCTCATCACAGGGCCAACACAGATAGATAGACAGACAACATTCACACAGTAGGACAAATTTAGTCTTATTAATTTCTACATATTGAGATCTATTACTTAAAATAACTACTTAACCACTGTTGTGAAACACTTTTACTTTATGGGAGTATTGGGATAGGATTGAGGAAGATGTCTGCTGTGGTGGTGGTTAGTTTGGAAATTAATTTAATAAAAGTAACTTTAAAGTGCAGTCTGACATTTTAGTTTGGAGTAATTTATAGTTTTATTTAGACATTGCGGTGCACCATACCATACGCCCGGGAATCGTTTTTGGTGATTTGGCTCCCAAAATGTTTTGTGGTCTTTGGTGTGACTCGGCCGGGGTTTTGGGCTTGCGACCTGCCGATTTCAGGGCGGACACTCTAACCACTAGGCCACTGAGATGAAGTAGGCAAACCAAATCTCAACAGCTTTCAGTTAGCTATAGATTTTGAGAGTATAATGCGAATAACTATAACTTTACATCTGTTTGCTGTGAATAGTGTTGAATAATAATTACAAATAACAGCCTACATTAATAATTAGAATAAGAGCCGATATGTAAAGTGTTAAAAAAGAGGAGAAGTGTGATTACGCCTGGCGCTTAGAGCATGGCCTTGTGTGTTTGTTGTGACTAGGTTGGATAACCAGTCGGAGACAGGCAAGGCAAGGATATGCAGCTTTGTTTGTGTGGCGTTTTTCATGCAACAAAGTGAAATGAAAGAAAATAAAAGCAAAATTAAAATGCAGACAATAAAAATAAAAACAGTGCGGACGTTAAAAGTTAAAAGATTAAAAGATTTAGCTGAAAGATAAGGAGAAACGTGAATAAATACATTCTTTTGTTTTGGAGAATATCACGTACAGCAGGAGGTCAGAGTGCAAGCATGACAGCTTGCTCGCGCCTACTGATAGACAAATGATAGTTTAAATTAACTCATAGATAATCTTTAAGTGAATTAAAAGGGTACTTAAATACACATGAAGTAGTACGTATAATCTTTGAATTAAGGTTATTGATTAGCAATTAATGGGATAGTTAAGACTGTAATTTTAAAACGTGATATGCAAAATTGAACTAACCGAGAGGATATGAAAACGATGGGTGTACATGTTTTGAGTTCCAAATTCTGGAGGAAAAAAACCTCAACAAAACGTAAAACCATACAGACGGACTTGGGTGGTAGCCACGGTTGTGCTTGGTCAAGCGAGGGTGGAAAGGATGTGCAGCCGGGGGACTGCCAATCTGAACAAGACAAGCTCCAAAGTTGTAGCCAGAACATGCTCACAAAAAATACAGGTGTGACAGCAGGACGAACAGCAGGATACAAACAGACCCCTGCTGGACATAAGTGTCAACGGACAATGTTCAACACAATCTTTGAAGCATTCCTTTGTGGTCAACCTGCACACACCTTGTAATGACCTGCTTACGAACTGTGCCCTGACAATTCAATGCCGCACAAAAGGAACTTCCTGATGTTGCCTGACAGCACGACATCAGCTGACAACTACTGGGGACGCCTCCCAGGAACGAGTGGAAGACGGGGACTGCTCCAACTGTCCTAGCACTAGCTGACTGAGGTGCGTCCGTGTGTCCTGCCACCCAAACCGCCAAAGTGTATGATCACCAATCAGACGACTCATAATAGGAGCCTTTTGACTCTTATATATGGTGGGACTCAAGGTATGGCCGCTCATGTGAACTATCCTTACAACAATTAGAGTGGTATAAGATGGACAACTAATGACCCACATTGTTCCTTTGCTCTCTGTCCTGCCTACGAAACCAAAAATGTAGGTCAAATGATAAAACAGGGCGTAGCTGCCGCTGATTGAACCAATACGCTAATACCACATTTTAAATTATTTCGGTTGTCTGTTAAAAACATAGCTATTGGTTGCAATTTGGACATTCCTGTTGTAGGCTATAAAGAGCTAGCAGCTACACAACAGCTGAGCTAAAACAAAATTTAAGCATATCAAATAATTGTAGTTGCTTATTACATACACAAAGTCGCAGAGAGACAGAAGTCTGTAGAAAGTATTCAGTAACAAACGTGTCCGCATTATTAAACTTTCTACCACAGGAAACATACTGAACAAATACAGCAGTTACTGTCAGACTCTAATCCAGATTACCGTGTCTATCAGAGACATGGTTAAAACCCACAACAACTTTTGTTCTAATTAATGTACCGGGGGACAAGATTACAGAAAATACAGATCGAGTGACAAAGGGGGGAGGAATTATGATTTATGAAAGGGAAAACATTAAAAGTAGATCAATTTGAGTATGTTGAAATTAAAATCACAATTTCCTCAGAAATGTATTTCAAGGTAATTGTAGTATACCGACCGACCACAGCTAAAGACATTTTTCTTGATTCATTTTCAGACATCCTCAAACAGCATAGTATGAAAGAAGTAACGTCATGGGGGACGTTAATCTGGACTGGTTAAATAAAACATGTAGAAATAAACTTAAGGATATTATAAACGGCTTCTACATGATACAAATGATAAGCAGCCCTACTAGAATTACAATTGGATGACAAAAATCAAAGAGATCATCTGTAAATACACTAATACAAAACCAGAAAGAAGAGTGAAAAAAAATAAATAAATAAAAATACCTTGGATTAATAAAACAATTTGGATTCTAATAAGACATCGGGACTCAGCTCTCATAAGAGCAATTATAACAGGTCTAAATACAGATCGTATGATTTTAAAAGTTTGGAGGAACAAAAGTTACAATGTTTATGCGGAAGTCTAAGACTGACTTTCACTTAAAATTAATCAAAGCTGCAAAAGGGAACATTAGAAAGTTATGGAAAACCAGATACAAACTTACGGAAAGAGAGCAAACAAGAAACAACACTATAACATTAAATATCAATGGCGCTACTAACGCAGACAGTCTGGACATAAGTAATAATTTTAATGAACATTTCATCCAGTCTGTACAAACCCTGAATAAAATATCCCTCAAAATCAGTGCAACTAATTGTCATTTATTCAGGATGGACTAATTTTAGAATTAACAAATGAAACAAAGTTAAACAAAATCTTCACTGCATTATCAGACTCACGATCTAGATATATATATATATGGGTTGGACACTATCTTCCTAAAAACATATAAGGATTGTATTATTGCTCGTATAACAACGATTGATAAATAAATCAATAACGGAAAACACTTTCCCTACCACGTCGAGAAACTGCTACTATGATTAAATCCATAAAGCAGGAAATAAAGAAGACCAGAACATGTACAGACCAATTAGCCTTCTCCACGTTATAACAAAAGGAATAAAAAATTTGAAGTTAAAAAGTGGCTTTGGAGCAATCAAGGCTGCTCAGACGGTCACTAAGAGGGGCATTATGTTGACACATCAATTTAATGAGTATTATATTTATCCATGAGAGCATTTTTGTTGTAAATTGTGAGGTATGGCTGTTAAAAGCTTGGTTGTTGTTACAAATGATGACAGATGTGAACAAGAGCATGTATTGTCTTTGTGTGATGATGTAAATAAGGTGTGGTTGTATTGTATATTAAGAATGTGTCCATGAAGGGGCATTTTAGGATTTCTCTTAATCTGATTACATGCTACAGTATGATTATTTTTTATTAATTATTGATTATTATGAATGTATATATTTATTATGATTAATTAGTGTCATAATTTTATTGCTTGATTTGTGGATCCCCTTAATTTAGGTAGCCAGGGACTACAGATGGAAAGTAGCTATTTAGATATAATCTGGTACAGAACACATCTGTTTCTGAACTTAATGTTTCTGTGCATTGTCCCATCATAGATAGACTAAATTAAATACAACTATTTAGTGAATTATTGAGGCCACAATAATTCACTAGGTGTTGTAAAATATCAAAGTACTATTGCAAAAGCGAACAGTGACCTCAAACATGACCTGTCCTCCGCCTCTGTTCTTGTTGCGCTTGACTATCAGCTGTCTTTTCTTTTTCTTGGATGTTTCTGAAACTACTAATACTACTAGTACTATTACTATTACTATTACTACGACTAACACTGTCCCTGTGAGAGGGACAGAGGGGGGAGGTGAGTTTGGATTGGGTCAAGTTTGAGCGTGTTGAGGTTTTATTTAATCAATATGATCAATCCGGTACAAGGATAAAGGAACGTAATGATTTAGATTGACAATTGCAGTGGTTGGCGAAAGCAACCCCAACCTCAAAAGAGGGTGCCAATTCAGTAATTAAATGTTTTGTGAATGATCTAATATCCCGACATGGTTTCCCCAAAAAGATTAGGTCAAACAACGGCACCTATTTTAAGAAAACAGGTTAATCTTCTTCAGTCACAAGATCAGCACTTCTCAGGACCAGCAGCTTCCTAGGAAGGTGGAAAGACCATGAGACCAAAATGGTAAGTTTGCAAAATGTAGAATTTGTGTGCCAGTTCCTCTGTGCAGATTTGAGGATGAAAGAAGCCACCCCAGATTCCCTTGCACTCGCTAAGAGGGGCACGGTCAAAGCCGATCCAGGACCAACACCCGATACCTGACTGGAAGGAACCGAGAGGAGAGACAACACCTTGCCAGCGATGACGAATATGTGTCCGTCGGGACTCCAGCAGCTGTGGAAGGAGGCCCTGAAGCAAGCCGAGGGCCTGGACCAAAGCCCCACGCCCCATACTCTGCCCCAGCCTTCCCCAAAGCCCCCACGCCCCATACTCTGCCCCAGCCTTCCCCAAAGCTCCCACAGCTCCAACTTTTTCTCAGCTTTTCCCCAATGTCGGCCAGCACGGACATGCCATTGCACAGTATGCCCAATGGACTGAACCACACCCCAAGAAGAGACAGAGACAGACTGTTTGAGTGGATCTCTTTCTTCACCAGGGCAGCCGAAAGCCCAACGAGGTGTCGGCAGGCCACCAGCCTGTGGCGCCACCGAGCCATCTATACGAGCTCTAATCGAACATGGACTCATACGAAATTCAGTTGTGTGTTCAAAATCAATTGATAATTAACAATATTGGTAACTACATTCATTGCAAATGCCGGGAAAAATATTTTTGCAAATGTCTTACAGTCATAAGTCTGTATACATTCATCTATTTATGTTCAATGATGTTCATGATCAAAGTATTTGTTATTCCTTTACTAAATCAAAGGGTGGGCCACTAATTGTGTTCTGTGAGATGGTTTTACTGCAGGCTGGTAACAGCGATCGCTCTGAAGGAGGGTCATAGACGGAATTTTTGCCTCGTATAAAAACATTGAGGTTTTTGCCTCTATCTTTGGTAGAGATTTAACTAGTGGTCTACATCAGAAATTGTTTTGGTCCAGGGTCTTAAGACCCTGGAAGGAGGGTATGTCGTAGAATTTCTGACCTTTTGACCAATATTTCTTGTCTTTTAAGAATGTTCGCTCATTTTCAATTCTCTTGTATTTTGTGCCATTGAATGGACCAGTTGTGGGACAAAAGTGAATATTAAGTCGTGCCAACCTGTCTACAAAATGTGTTGACTGTCTAAAGGATTCGAGTTGTTATGGAACAGATAGGGAAAACAACAAGACATTGACGCATTTAGATAACAAACAATGACGCACAAGAGACATATAAAAAATGGCAGAAGACCGGAACTCGACAGTGATTTTGGCTTGTGTGTGTCTTGTTTACTCCGGAGTAACATGTGGTCTGTCTGCACGGCCAACTTAATTCAACCTGCACTTCTGATAATGGGTAAATACATTTGTTGTACTAAACTACTTTTGTTGCCTGCTTAAGCTTCGGACAATCCACTACAATATCATCAATGGGGACGGCATGAGAATGAAGAAGTTTTTCCTTCCCTGCCAGTTACACCGGAGAAGCCTCCCACCAAGAAAGGTAAAGATGAAATGGGCAATAGTGACATTGTTGCTACGCTATCCGTGTTAATTAACGCCCGCTCAGACGAGCTGAGCGCCCGCTCGGACGAGCTGAGCGCCCGCTCGGAGGCCCGCTCAGATGAGCTGAAGGAGTTGATCCAGGCCAATGCCATTCAAATTGCTAGTGGAAATGCTAAAGTGGAACAAGTTTGCAAACAAGTAAGCGAGATTATGGGGAGAGTTTCTGGGCTGGAACTGGCTGTGGAGGGGGACAAGAAGCTAATCAATGTACTTCAAGAACACATCACAGATATGGAGAGATATTCGAGACGATGGAACCTGAGACTGCATGGTGTGGCCGAGCGTGTGGAGGACCGAGATGTACGTGAAGAGGTGATCCGAGTCTGCCAGGCTCTGCTGCCGTCTGATGCTGAACGGCTCCCGAATGTTATCGACACCGTGCACCGCGTTGGAGTGAAGAAGCCGAAAGGTAACAGGTGTGTGTTACTGCAGTTTTCCTCCCGGGTGCACAGAGCTGCAATCTGGGCCGCTGCAAAGAATTCCTCTTACCTGCGAGGCAACGGGCTGCGCTTCGCCGAGGATCTCTGTAAAGTCGACAGAGAAGCAAGAATGAAGTTATGGCCACTGGTGGATGAAGCTCGCAAGGCAGGGAAAATTGCCTACTTTGTAGGTGGTCGGGCATTTATTGAGAAAAAAGAAATCCCTCTTCCAGTTTGAAGATACACCTTTCAGACATTAACTTAGTCTGGACTTTACTTTGTTAAAAGAGGATGGATAGATGAAGAGTTACAACTTACGCACGAGCCAGTTTTTTGCACTTTTCTAAATATTAATATGATGTTGTTCCCGCAGCGTCTAGTTGCTTTGTTTCTAACTCAAAGCAATTTCTAATTCTAAATCATTTTTGTTTAAGCTTGTCTTTATCTGTAGTTTCTCTCAACGCCAGGGGGTTAAGGCAGAACTTGAAGCGCAAAGCTTTATTCTTATTTCTTAAACAATGTAAAACAGATTTATGTTTTTTACAGGAGACACACAGTATGAATGATGATGTAAAGTTCTGGAGATCTCAATGGGGTAATGAGATATATTGCTCTCATGCATCACAGCGCTCTGGTGGAGTTGGCACTTTCAAAAACAATATTACAGGAGTCCTATTGCATCATAGTGACTATGACAAAAATGGCCATTATATTTGTCAGGTTTTTGAGATTCAGAAAACTAACTTTATAGTTGCTAACATTTATGGATATAACTCGGTGCCCGACAATACTATTTTATATAATGAGGTGGAAAATAGAATTCTACACTGGCTTGCCAAATTTCCAAATGCTTATATACTTGTAGGAGGTGACTTAAATACTGTCATTGACAATTCACTTGATAGATGGCCACCAGGCTCTCAAAATAGTGTCAGCTCAAATCTAAAGTTACTAATGCAAAGGCTTGATCTAATTGATGCCTGGAGATATAAAAATCCTGATAAGACATCCTTTACCTGGTCTAACAAGTCAGGCTCAAGAAAATCTAGAATCAACATGTGGTTAATTTCTAAATCACTGCAAAACAATGTTACTGTTCAAATTCTCTCCACTCCTTTGACTGATCATAGAGCTATACAGATTCACATCTCTCTACATCCCTCTCACAATTGTTTAAAAAGCTCATACTGGAAACTCAATAATTCGGTTTTATGTCATGAAGCAGTTAATAATAGAGTTAAAATAAGCAGTTAAAATAATAGAATTGTTTTTTAATAAAGCCAAAACCCAAAACAATTATGGTAGTAATTGGGAACTCTTTAAATATGAGGTAGGTAAATTTATTAGAAAATATTGCAGTAATCTAGCTAAGAATAAGCGTTCTGAGGAAGAAAATGTGATTTCCATCATTACTGCATTATCCTCTTTATGTCCAGATAATATGTCAGCAGAAGAAAAAGAAAGTCTCTTAGAAAACCAAAATAAATTAGACAAAATGTATCAATCGAAAGCAGAAGGAGCCTTTGTAAGATCTAGAAAACAATGGCTGGAGGAAGGTGAACAAAATTCTGCGTATTTCTTTCGTTTAGAAAAATCGCAGGCTCAAAACAACACCATTGATCAACTGAAAATAAACGATTTGATTTGCAATGATGCAAAACAGATTGCAAAATATTGTTCTCAATTTTACAAAAAATTATACAATAGTCAATACTGTGAAAGTGATGCTATTTCGTTTATGGATGCCTTAACTGAAACTAAGTCAATCAGCACAGCTGACCAGGGATTCTGTGACCGTCCAATCTGTCTCAAGGAAGTAGTGGAATCGATTAATAGTTTAAAAAATAACAAATCTCCTGGGGTGGATGGTATTACATCTGAATTCTATAAAATATTTTCAAAAGAGCTAGCTCCTTTCTTACTAGAAGTGTTTTGTGAAAGTATTGATACAGGTGCCCTTCCTCCAACTTTAACACAAGGCCTCATTACCCTTATACCCAAACCAAACAAAGATTTACTGATTATTGATAATTGGCGTCCAATTAGCCTCCTAAACAATGACTATAAGATTGTAGCTATTATTTTTGCTAAACATTTAAAATTGGTTCTGGATGACATAATTGATGAGACACAGTCAGGATTTATGAGAGGGAGACACATTTCGAATAATATCAGGCTTGTACTTGACATACTGGATTACCCAGAGGTCATTAATGATGAAGGCATCCTGCTTTTCCTGGACTTCTACAAAGCTTTTGACTCGATCGAACATGAATTTATCTTCCGGACACTTGACAAATTTGGCTTCGGCAATTTTTTCCGCAAAACAATCAAGACTTTGTACTGCAATGGCAATAGTTCGATAAAGCTAAAATCTGGTACATCCCCAAGATTCGAATTAAAACATGGGATACGGCAAGGTTGTCCTATTTCTCCATATTTATTTTTGTTAGCCACCCAATTGCTATCGGTTCATATAAAATCTAGCTGTTTAAAGGGGATATCTATATTAGACAGAGAAATAACTATCAGCCAACTGGCTGATGACACAACACTCTTTTTGAAGGACTCTTCTCAAATTCCTCTTGCCTTGGATGTGATTCATGTTTTTTCCTTGGCTTCTGGTCTCCGTCTGAATGTGAATAAGTGTGAACTAATGGCTGTGAAGAGATGTGAAATGATGTCTATATGTCAAATTCCAGTTAAGGATAGTATTAATTACCTAGGAATACTTATCACTAAAAATCAGAGTTCTAGATCGGTCTTGAACTTTAATCCAATTGTAGAAAAAACTAAGAAAAGATTTAACCAATGGCTACAGAGAGATTTATCCTTAAAAGGCAGAACCTTGCTTTCCAAAGCAGAAGGTATCTCCAGGCTTACGTATGCGGCTATTTCTTTAGATGTTAACCAAAAAATATGTAAAACTATTGACAAAATACTTGTTGACTTTGTTTGGAAAAACAAAATTCATTATATTAAGAAATCTGTTATAATGAACAATTATAATCAGGGTGGTGTAAACTTTCTGGATTTCACTACACTAAACAACACCTTCAAGATTAATTGGATAAGACACTATTTGAAAGACCCTACCTCAATTTGGAACTTCATTTCTCATCATGTATTTTCTAACCTTGGAGGCCTAAAATTTTTGCTATTGTGTAACTACAACATTGATAGGATTCCTGTTGCTCTTTCAAACTTCCACAAACAAGCCCTTCTGGCATGGTCTCTTATATACAAGCACAATTTCTCACCTACTAAATACTTCATTTGGAACAATAAAGATATATGTTACAAAAGGAAATCTCTTTTCCTCAACAATTGGTTCAACAATGATATTATTTTAGTGAGTCAGCTTTTCAATAAGGAAGGTCAACTTTTTAATTACCAAGAATTTCTCAACCACTTTAAGGTCCCTGTAACTCCCAAACAATTTGCCATTGTATTTGATGCCATTCCAACAGGTGTTGTTATGTTGTACAGGGCTTACTCATCTCCTCTTTCTGCTGTAAAAATTGTGAATGATCCACTTGACACTCCTGTGGGGAAACTTTGCTTTGATCAGAAAAATAACAGAAAAATCCGCAGCTTATTCCAAAATGATTGTGTGTCTGTCTCCTATGTAATTGCGCTCTGGAATAATATTGTGAATGACATCTGCTGGGTCAAAACATGGTCCCTTCCTAACAGGTATTTACTTACCAACAAAGTCAAAGAGATATCTTTTAAAATCATTCATCGTTATTACCCTGTAAAGACTGTGATGGTTAGATACAAGGACATTGATGTTACCTGCACCTTATGTAACATGCATCCAGAGACTGTTTACCACCTGTTTTGGACTTGTGAAAGCACTCGATCACTATGACAGGGCATCTGTCGCTTCATCCTGGACAATATTCTTGACAAATTTGTGCTTTGTTTTAAAGATGTGATATTTGGTTTTACAGTATATCAGGGGTCACCAACCTTTTTGAAACCAAGGGCTACTTCTTGGGTAGTGATTAATGCGAAGGGCTACCAGTTAGATACACACTTAAATAAATTGCCAGAAGTAGCCAATTTGCTCAATTTACCTTTAACTCTGTTATTATTAATAATTAATGATATTTATCTTTGTGGAAACACTGATCATCTTAATGATTTCTCGCAATAAATATATATAGAAACAGATAAATATCACTATGCAACACTTTATTTTTATATTTTCTCTAAGTGCACATTTTTCAAATTGAACATTTTCAAATGATCACTTCTAAGACAGTCTTGTGAAATCAAAATATCCCATTTTAACTAGCTAGCCACTAACATTTTTTAAGAAATCATGAATTACTTTGCACCATGTTTGTACAAATAATAACTCATGTAAAATACAAAAGTAAACTCTCAAATTTTTAAATCATGTCACACTTTGAACTGGACACCAAATCTGTTATCTGTTTCTTTGTCAGTTAGTGGGAAGCCTGGCATTGCATGCTGTTAACTAGTGTGTTGTACTCTGGTGTGTAACTTGACACTGCAACTCTGAGTGAGTCTTGCAGATGTGCATCAGTGAGGCGTGTTCTGTGTTTGTTCTTGATGAAGTTCATGTCAGAAAAGGCTGATTCACAAAGATAAGATTTTTCCTCATTGTTTGCGGAACCTTCTTAATCTTTTGGACATATTTTCACAGCAATCTGGCCTTAAGCTTAATTATGATAAATGTAAAATGTTAAGGATTGGAAATCTAAAGGGAACGTCCTTTCGAATGGAATGCAAAGTGTTTTGTTTATAAATTATATGCAATCTGTTGTGTTCTCTAATTTTTTTCTGTGTACATGAATGAAGGTGTGTGTTGCTGAGTCCGACTTGGACATTATCTGGACTGGGCCTGGTTTAAAAACCCTTTAAAAAAATCTAATTTCATTGACAACCTGGTCTGTTGAAGATAAGGCCCTTTTTTAAAAAATAAAATAAAATAAGATAAATAAATAAAAAACATTTTCTTGGATAAAAAATAAAGTAAAAAAATATAAAAATAATTACATAAAAAATAGTAATTAATGAAAATGTTAGTGGACCAGCAGCCTATACAATCATGTGTGCTTCAGGGACTGTGTCCCTTGCAGATGTGTTGTCTATGTTGTGGGAACCAGAATATTGGTAGCAGAAAGAAATAACCCCTTTTGTGTGGATGAGTGTGCATGGGGGAGGTTGTTTGGGTTGATACACTGATTGAAAGTGTATCTTGTGTTTTTTCTATGTAGATTTAATTTAAAAAAAAAAAAAAAAAAAAAAAAAATTTTTTTTTGGAATTTTTTTTTTTTTTTTTTTTTTTTTTTTTTTTTTAGAACAGGCCCGCGGGCGACTCATCTGGTCCTTACGGGCGACCTGGTGCCCGCGGGCACCGCGTTGGTGACCCCTGCAGTATATGAACAAAAATTTGAAAAGGAATTTTACCTTTGCAACCTCATTATACTATTGGCTAAGTTTTATATTCATAAATGTAAATTTCTCAATACCCGACCTGTCTTTTGTGCCTTTAAAAAAGAGTTAGAACTGTACATTAAGACACTCTCTACCTCTAGCAACCAGAAAGCTGTGAAGACGATTATGCTGTGTTCCAAATTTGAGTTGTTTACTGAAATTGAGTGAGCCTATGGCTTTGCACTTTGTTTATATTATATATATGTTTTTTTGCATTCTATTTTAGTTACTTTGAATTTATAACCCCCTGGCGCTGCTTTGTATTCTTTTTGTACTGTTTTGTACTACTTTTGTACTTATTTGATTGTTGAAATGTTAAAATGTATAAATAAAACTTTTAAAAAAAATAAAATAAAAAAATATATATATATGATGTCTGACAATGGCTATCAAGGTTCTTCATAACGTGGTGGGGGGAAAAAACCTAAAACATAAAATTAGATCATAAATGTTGGCCACTTAATGTAAAAAGTGTAGTTTATAAATTATATGTACGACCACCCGTTATTAAAAGATTAGCATCACACATGCAGGTAAAGTTGCCTAAGGCTAAGTAATAGTCGAGGTTGTAGTTGTACTGCCCTCTAGAGTACTGGCATGGTTACAACAACAGTACGCTGTGTAAAACAGTGTTTTTCAACCTTTTTTGAGCTAAGGCACATTTTTTTCATTGAAAAAATCCCGAGGCACACCACTAGCAGAATGTCAGCAGCCGATATTGACAGTAAAAAGTTGTTCTCGCAATTGTTGGATATAAATTCAAACCATAACCAAGCATGCATCACTATAGCTCGTCTCAAAGTAGGTGTACTGTCACGACCTGTCACATCACGCTGTGACTTTAGAATTTTTTTGGTGTTTTCCTGTGTGTAGTGTTTTAGTTCTTGTCTTGCGCTTCTATTTTGTTGTTGATTGTCATGTCATGTATGGACGTACTTTGTGGACGCCATCTGCTGCTCCACACGCTGTAAGTCTTTGCTGCCGTCGAGCATTCTGGTTTTGTTTACTTTGCAGCCAGTTCAATTTTAGTTTCGTTTTGCATAGCCATCCCTAAGCTTCAATGCCTTTTCTTAGCGGCACGCGCCTTTTGTTTATTTTTGGTTTAAGCATTAGATACCTCTTTACCTGCACTCTGCCTCCCGCTGTCGTCTGCATATTGTGATCACGACAAACCATTTTCCGGACATCCACAAAGCAATTAGCTACCTGCTGCCACCTACTGATATGGAAGAGTATTACAGGGTTACTCTGTCACGCTCTAGACAGCACAGACACTCAACAACGGCACATTATTTGCGGATTATAATTACTGGTTTGCAAAAAATATTTTTAACCCAATTAGGTGAAATGACATCATCTCCCACAGTACACCAGACAATATCTCACGGTACACTAGTGTGCCGCGGCACAGTGGTTGAAAAACACTGGTGTAAAAGACACATGATAACGCTGTACTGGATAGATTTATTTTCCAGTGTTGTACAATAACTACGCAGTTCACAATGTAGCTTGAAATACAATCATTTGTGAAAAACATCTTACTATGATGTATAATAATAGGTTTAAAAAAATAGTGTTGCTATGCATACAAACTCCAGTAAATGATGTTGAAGAGCAGGTAAGCCAGGGGGAATAAAACTCTTGAGTAGGAGTCAATCATATAACTGTTGCTCATTATGAAGCTGAGGTTGTGTTTTAAAGGATTCTTGCGGCGTAGCCTGGTGCCCTCCGTGGGGCCCGACACGGTGGAGTTTCGTGACTGCGTGTTCCTGTCTGTGTTTGCCGTGCTGGAGACCTCTGGGAAAGAGGTCAGGTCGATGTCGTTGTCATGGAAACAGCCGTCGAAAGCCATGGCCTGGGTGGCGTCGAAGGACGCTGGGATCTGAAATAGACACAGCAAGGAGAGGAGGGTTGTGTTTTTAGGTTATGCAAGCTGATCCAGATGGTGCAAAAAAAAAGATTTTCTGTGGGTCAAATGAGTCGCATGAGATTTATGGAAATATTACAGTAAAAAAAAAAGGGTGCATCAGCGACCTTTGCCCTCTTGAGCTTCTTCATCTCTTCCACTGTGGTGAAATAGTTGACGGCGGCATACTCGATGACAGAGAGAAAGACAAAGAGGAAGCTAGCCCACAAGTAGATGTCCACAGCTTTGACGTAAGACACCTGAGGCATTGAGGCGGACACACCGGTGATGATGGTGGACATTGTCAACACCGTGGTGATGCCTGGATGCAAGGAGCACAGCAGGGCACTCGTTACAACATATGTGTTAGTTTATTTCGAACAAGCATACAATTACAATATGACACATCACATGTTTTTAGAGTCTTATTACAGCAGGTCCGAAAAGGAGTAGGAAGAAGCAGAGCTTATTTAATCCTAACCCTTTTCATATCGTAGCAATTTCTAACACAATTGTTTGTACTCAGCTTGTAACACAACAGTGAATAAATGAATAGATGAGTAGATAAATAAATATATAGACAAACGAGTAAGTTAGTAAATATTAAATACATAAATAAACAATAAATAAGTTATTATAAGGAAATAGATAAATAAGTGGTAATTCCCATAATGAGATGAATAAGATAATGACATTTTTCAACGAGGCTCAAGATGTTTGTCAGGATTCTTCTTCTTTGTGAACATTTTGAGTTTGAACAGTTTTGTTAAACTGGGTCATATTATTACATTGTTTCACTTTGCTTAATCCATTCCATAATTCAATTACACATACTGATATACTAAAGGTCTTAAAAGTGTTGTACGTGCATACAAATGTTTTGAATGACATTTTTCTCTAAGAAGAATTGTTGTACATTCTTGGGTAGCAGGTTATAGATTGCTTTGTGCATAATTTGAGTTGTTTGCAATGCACCAACTCATTGAATTTGAATAATTTGCTTCAATAAACTGCGATGAGATGGCGACTTGTCCAGGGTGTACCCGCCTTCCGCTCAAATGCAGCTGGGATAGGCGAGACCCTGAGAGGGTCAAGCAGTAAAAAATGGATGGATGGATGATTCAATAAATAAAAAGGGTTTGAATGTCCTCAATAGCCAACGTTATGTATTATTCTAACTGACTGCTTTTGTAACATTATTAAATGAATTCAATCAATCAATCAATCAATCAATCAATGTTTATTTATATAGCCCTAAATCACTAGTGTCTCAAAGGGCTGTACAAGCCACAACGACATCCTCGGTGTCGAGTGGGTCTGATATAATATTGTGAAAGTCCAACAAATTCAAGCGCTTCTCAATACTTTATTATATGATATTTTATATGAAAAATTTCAGTTTATTTTATCATCTATTATTAAACCCCAAAATTTTATTTATTTTACCCTTTTTAATGTCTACGCCAGGGGTCACCAACCTTTTTGAAACCAAGAGCTACTTCTTGGGTACTGATTAATGCGAAGGGCTACCAGTTTGATACACACTTAAATAAATTGCCAGAAATAGCCAATTTGCTCAATTTACCTTTAACTCTATTTTATTATTAATAATTAATGATATTTACACTTAATTGAACGGTTTAAAAGAGGAGAAAACACGAAAAAAATGACAATTAAATTTTGAAACATATAGTTCATCTTCAAATTTGACTCTTTAAAATTCAAAATTCAACCAAAAAAAAGAAGAGAAAAACTAGCTAATTCGAATCTTTTAGAAAAAATTTAAAAAAGAATTTATGGAACATCATTAGTAATTTTTCCTGATTAAGATTAATTTTAGAATTTTGATGACATGTTTTAAATAGGTTAAAATCCAAACTGCACTTTGTTAGAATATATAACAAATTGGACCAAGCTATATTTCTAACAAAGACAAATCATTATTTCTTCTAGATTTTCCAGAACAAAAATTTTAAAAGAAATTCAAAAGACTTTGAAATAAGATTTAAATTTGATTGTACAGATTTTCTAAATTTGCCAGAATAATTTTTTTGAATTTTAATCATAATAAGTTTGAAGAAATATTTCACAAATATTCTTCGTCGAAAAAACAGAAGCTAAAATGAAGAATTAAATTAAAATGTATTTATTATTCTTTACAATAAAAAATAAAAAAATTACTTGAACATTGATTTAAATTGTCAGGAAAGAAGAGGAAGGAATTTAAAAGGTAAAAAGGTATGTGTTTAAAAATCCTAAAATCGTTTTTAAGGTTGTATTTTTTCTCTAAAATTGTCTTTCTGAAAGTTATAAGAAGCAAAGTAAAAAAAATTATGAATTTATTTAAACAAGTGAAGACCAAGTCTTTTAAATATTTTCTTGGATTTTCAAATTCTATTTGAGTTTTGTCTCTCTTAGAAATAATAATGTCGGGCAAAGTGAGACCAGCTTGCTAGTAAATAAATACAATTTAAAAAATAGAGGCAGCTCACTGGTAAGTGCTGCTATTTGAGCTATTTTTAGAACAGTCCAGGAGGCTACTCATCTGGTCCTTACGGGCTACCTGGTGCCCGCGGGCACCGCGTTGGTGACCCCTGGTCTACGCCGTCTGTTTATATTTGTGTTTCACTTTCCTCTTCTGCTGTTACCGAATAACATTATTTTAGTTTTGCTAAGATTCAAAGATAGTCTTTTTTTGTCAAACCATCTTTTTAATTGGTTCATGTAGAACCTTTATTTAACCAGATAAGAAAACCCATTGAGATCAAGATGTCTTTCACAAGGGTGACCTGGCCAAGAGGTCAACAGCACATGTCACAGAGCAGTTTAAAAATAATACATTAAGACATACATTTTAAAATACATAAGAGAACTGTAAAACATCAGAGATTTACATCTTTAAAAACACAGGCACTGTGCAAACGTCTCTCGCTGTTTGTCCCTCAGGACAGAACGGAAGGCTCCAAATGGAAGTAGTTCTGTAAGTTTCAGTTTCGTCTGCAATGCATTCCATGCCATAGGGGCAGCAATGCCAAAAGCTCTTTTGCCAAATTCAGTCCGTACATGAGGAACAGTTAAAACATACAAATTGTTAGAACGTAACGCATAAGAGCTGCTTTTTCTTTGTAACAGAGTACACAAGTATGGAGGTATTAAACCTAAAAGAGCCTTATAAATGTCTTCTGTGATTATTTATATAAGCTTCTGTGTGTTCTCTTCTGAACAAAACATAGTTGTGTCGTCTGCAAATAATACTAACTTTATGTCCTTTGTAACTTTACAGATGCATGCATATAGAGTTTGAACAATTTTGCTCCCAGTATTGATCCCTGGGGTACGCCACAAGATATATTTAGCGTGTGTTCGCCTAGCTTCACGTATAGTTTCCTGTTGGTTAAGTAGCTTCTTACCCATTTCAAAACGAGCCCTCTGATGCCATACTGTTTTAATTTGTTTATTAAGATAGATGTTTCCCATCTATTGCATTGGTAATATATTCTGTTATTTTGATGAATGCCATCAATGTTGGCTCTGTATCCGTATTTGTTCTCTGTGAGTATTTCCATTTTATTTATGAATTTGTTCAATCTGTTGTTAAACATTTTTTAAAATATTTTAGACGATTGTGGAAGTAAGGAAACAGGTCTATAGTTTGTAAACTAGTGTTTGTCTTCAATCTCATAAATCGGTACAACTTTTACTATTTTCATCTTGTTTGGTAACTTCCCTGATTTACATGTATTCACAATTATGTACTGGTTTGAAACACAGCATACTGTACATGGTTATGATAAACGGCAAGATTATTTTTCAAACAAGGCTTTTAATTTTTTTCCTCTTGTGAAACAATACAGTACACGTCAAAAGTGTGGACACAACTTCTCATTCAATTGCATGAGCAAGTGTCTTCATACTTTTGCATACATCTTATATGTTTATCTTTTTGCAATTGTTTTTATCATGTGTGATGCGATGGATTTGATGGATGGATATACTGCTCAGAGCCTCTAGGGGGCGTATTTGCATGATGCTTGTATATGTAAACAAGGAAGTATGGCTAGAAAGTGGATTTCTGATGGACATAATAATGTATACTGATACTTCAAAATCAGGGATCCCTGTGAGGTAAAAAAATAGAGGAATTGAAAAATATCAGCTGGGGTTTGAGGGGGCCTTGATGGGGGAAGTTGAAGAGATTTTAAATTTTTTAAAGATGCTTTGGAAGGCATTTCCTAGATAAAAATTATGTAAAAGAGCAAGAAATCTTACCAATGGTTTCAATATTTTAGTTGCTATAAATTGAAAACCACACCTCTTTTTCATCAATAGTTCATTGTTTTTGTTGAGAAAATATCTTTACCATATCAATATTAGCCATTCTAAGAATGATTGACTTTGAATAGTTTACGTCATTAGTTCAATGTTTTGTCTGGTTTGAGAGAAGCTGTATTTGCAGGCTGTACTCTCAGCTGTACTGGGCCTGCTAGCGTGGCTCTAAGAAGCCAGCTAACCACAGAGCGCCGGAGAGCAGCCGAGTCAGAGGTTTTATATCGAAATCTAAAAAAAGAATGCCACTTTGGCTAGAAAAATTGCGGAATTCAGTTGAGTAGCAGGCATCTGGGATGCCATTGCCAATAATAACAGACATTTGTATTATTTATCTGTGAGGTATGACAATTAAAATATGTTTTCCACATATTTTAACATACATAAAACAATATTAATATAAATAAAAAAATAAGATTTTATTTTATTTTTATATTTTAAAGAAAATTAATTATCACAAAAAAAAAGGTTTCTGTTCACTTAACAGCATATCTTAATGTTTAATTTTACTTACAAAAAAGTTTTGTATGTTTCATTAAAAGTCTTTGAAACCTCAAAAAGGATTATTTATTTATTTCGGTAAAGTACAATTAATACAAATATATATATTTTTATTGACTGCCAAAACCTTTGAACCACAATGGTTTATTTGGCCTTTTTTCCTCTCGTCATACATATTTATTAGGGCTGTCAAATGACTATTTAAAAAAAAAAAAAAATCTGATTACAGTTTTTTTCCATCGCTAACAAGCGCTTACCTATACTTAAAATACTTTTACTAAACTCTTAACACAGACTTACACCTACAAAACACAATTGGCCAAATAGATCATTTTCTTCTCAAAAGCACATTTTGTTAACTATATACTAACTCTTCATTTCAAAATAGAAGACATCTTTCTCTGCACACATTAACTTTACCAAAACCCTGGACATCTGACTCAAAATGAAATTATTCTTTCAAAGAATAACTCTTGTTTTCACTTCACAAGGAACATGCAGCCAATCAAAGTACACCAGGTTTCAAAATACTGGCTATTGTGGACATTAGAAAAACTGCATAGACTTTTATGTTTCAGTTTTACAGGTATTTACGTGCAAAACATGCAATCCACAGTTTTTTACGCCTAATTTTTTGGTTGGGAACTGTATATCCACATGTAATGTTCACATTCAAAAGCATTCCAGTAAAAAGCGAATCAGTTTTTTTTTCTTTACTGTTTACTACAGGAGGTATAGTAGAAATACTGTTTACAGTATGATACAACAGAAAACGTTTTACAGTATTGTTTACAGTAAAGTTAACAACATATCCATGAACAAAAAAGCAACAGCAAAAAGCCCAGTAAAAAGGGAGAACTAAAAAAAAGCACAACATTCCTTTACAGTATCTAATCCCTGCGATCTTCAGGGTTAGGCCACAAGTTTTCATCCACATCGCATCTGATGTTACAGTATTATCAGCTGGGATATATTGTTTTAGAACTGATATTACTGTATTACAGAGGTTTTTATACTGTATCTAAGGTTTGGAATATTGTGTTTGCAATTGTGGGATGTTGTGTGTTAACATTTGTAAATAATACAAAAACAATCCATAATTTTTTTGGAGGTATAGCTTGTCTGTCAAGAAAATGTAAGCATTATATAAATGTGTTCACTGACTGCATATTGTGTGAAAACAACATGAAATGTGTGAATGGTATGGCCACAAAGGACCGATGTTGTGCTAATCGTGTTTAGAGTTTTGAAAATGTGACTACTGTTTAGAAAAACGCTTGTTAGCGACTGAAAAAAACTGTAATCATATTTTGGAATTTGGAATAATCATGCTTAATCACAGTTGATTACTTGCTGGCATAATTAAAATAAGAAAATATCTAAATATTTGTACACAAATGCAATTTTATTGTCAGAATGTCATCCAGGAACGTTTTTAAATGTTTCACTTCAATGCATGTCATTTATTTGGACAAAACTTGGTAACATTTGTATCTAAAGTTCTTTTAGGCTATATTTTGGAGTGAAATTTGCCAATGAGCACACCAGTTGGGGTCTCCTCACTCATTTTTATACTGACCTATGCATTGATCTGATCACTGACCGTATAGCGGTTAAGGTAAAAGAGCTTGTACGGTCAAAATTAATTGCATGATTAACCTATGTGTGTACATGATTAATGCAATTTTGATACTCCTAATATTTATACAAATTTTATTGACACTACTTGTTGGCTGACAGCATTTCATTACACATTCTAGTATGTAGCTATGGATGTCATCAAAAATGTTGGAGTTTTTGGTTAAACTTGATTCTACATGCAAAATTTGATTTACCATGATAAAGCCAGTGTTTAATGTCTGTCCCCCAAAAAAATCCCCTGACTCTACCTGTCTTCAATGACATTAGAACAATGAGAAACATCCTATACTGTAGAGTGGTTGTGTTATGTTGAGTACCCAAAGAGACACGGGCTGGTACGGCCCTCCTGTCTATCCAAAAGGACACCCAAGACAGCATCACCATCAGCATGGTGGGAAAATACGTCTGGAGCATGAAGAAGAAGATGTGCCTCCTGAGAATGAAATTAATGTAGAGCCGATTGTACCATCCTGGAACACAGTGGAAAGAGTGCATTGTTTACAAATACTACAGTTTCCTGTTATGGGTATTGTAACATGTCCAATCACAAATACCGGTACTGCTGTAAAAGGCGAGCCCAAAAGAAGGCTGGAAGTCTTCAACAAAAAACTGTGAGAGCACGATCTCATCAGTCCTTAATGAATCGTTTCCGTTCTTCCAGTAGAGCATGAGGTCATTCTCATTGTAAGCATCTTTGAGAGAAGGGACAAGGAGGAAAATAGGAGCTTTACTTATGCCTGCTTTTAAAGAAGAGAGAAAGTAAGGGCAATTCTGCATCTCCAGTGAAACAAAGAGACATGTTCTATTTAAATACACAAAAGGTAAAAGTGCTCAGCTCAAGTTTGATGAATTCAAAGAGAAGAATGAAACATAAATATAATCCCCAATGACAATGGTTCTCAAACTTTTTTCACCAAGTACCACCTCAGACAAAACTTGGTTCTTCATAATGACCAACATTAAATTACGGTAGCAGAGTAAGCCTAAATATTCAAATAAAACAAGCCAGAGGTTTTTTTAGCAAGTATATTTAATAGTTTGGCCATTGTTACATTACACTCAGTTTAAACAATAACACTGTGTCTCATCCATCCAACCATCCATTTTCTACTGCTTGTCCCGTTCGGGGTCGCGGGGGGTGCTGGAGCCTATTTCAGCTGCATTCGGGCGGTAGGCAGGGTACACCCTGGACAAGTCGCCACCTCATCGCATAGACAACATTCACATTCACACACTAGGGTCAATTTAGTGTTGCCAATCAACCTATCCCCAGGTTCATGTTTTTGGAGGTGGGAGGGAGCCGGAGTACCCCGAGGGAACCCACGCAGTCACGGGGAGAACATGCAAACTCCACACAGAAACATCCCGAGCCCAGGATTGTGAGGCACACACACTAACCCCTGTTCCATCGTGCTGCCCCACTGTGTGTTAATAAAAGAAAATAAAACACTGTACTTTATCCAAGTGATCATTTAGCGTACCACTAGATGGAGCTGGTGTGTCACTAGTGGTACATGTACCACAGTTTAAGAACTACTGCCCTATGAAATAAATCATGCATTAAACAAAAAGTATATAATGGCCAGAGGGTGACTGCATTTAACGCTATGATGTAAATCTTTGCACAAAAACATTCAAATAAATTATATTCAACAATTGGAGCTTTCTCCCAACAGAATAAAAATAAAATATTTTATTAAAAGGTTGTTGTTTTTTGGGTGCTCAAATATGCGATACTTCAATTGAATGTCACCTATTACACAAACTTTACTATTTGATGATGTTCTAAAAGTGTCCCTTAAGCGGGTTTTGACAAAAAAAGCACTCAGACTCTCTCTCTTTTAAAGTTCTGTGTTTGTATTATGACATGATGGACAAAACACCTTCCTCATGGACATATCACCTCTGACCTGCCCCTAGCTAGATGTACACACCCACCACTTCATGATAAACAAAAAAAGCAGGCTTTGCTACATGTCTCAAAATTTAGCCTGGACCTTGGCCAAACTATCTGTCAGTCATCCATCCATCCATCCATTTTCAACCATGTGTCCCTCTCGGAGTCACGGGGGTGGCTGGAGCCTATCCCAGCTGCATTCAGGTGGAAGGCGGGGTACACCCTGGACAGGTCTCCGCCTCATTGCAGGACCAACACAGACAGACAAACAACATTTACACTTACATTCACACACTAGTGTCAATTTAGTGTAGCCAATCAACCTATCCCCAGGTGCATGTCTTTGGAGGTGGGAGGAAGCCGGAGTACCCGGAGGGAACCCACGCAGTCACGGGGAGAACATGCAAACTCCACACAGAAAGACCCCGATTGAACCCAACACCTTCCTTTTGTGAAGCACATTCACTGATCCTGTGCTACCCTTTGCTATATCACTCAGACAGCTACACGTATTTTACAATTTAGTATTTTTTCAGCCTATATGCTAATCTAGCTACATGTTGCAGTTAATTATGAGTGTAACGTTAGCGCTGTAGATCACATATGCTAGTGTTGCTAAAGTTTGTGTTGTTAAGTCTTTAAAGTTACGTTGTGATGTTGCATTAATGTTTGGAGTTAGATTTTTTGCTCTTTAGACTCCTTAGGATGGATTGCAGCAGGTGGTCACCTGTAAGACTTCTATGCGCTGATTTTAAAGATGATATACACGTCATTGCACATATAATATATCTTTATATTGATGAACAAAGGTGTTATGTGCCAGTCATCTTTGGTTGTTTTTTCTGGCTCGAACAAATTGAATGTGTTTTTATGTGAACAGACACAATTCTTTCTAAACTCCACTAGCGTAGATTGACGTTATTTTGTGTGTAGGAAATGCGCATTTAAAAAAATACCCGTTGTCGTACATTCCTGCTTTAGAGTTTTTTTACCCCGACAGTTAGAGAGTCATTAAATGTGTCCTGACTGGTCATTGGATGAGTGCGAGTAAAACTAGGAAAAAGGTTAGTTTTTTTAAGAGATTGTTGTTTGACCACCTCCTCGTCATCCTTTAGCACATTGTTTTATATACACCTATATGCAAAAACATCACAATCCGGGAGATTCTTAAGTTTCGTCGGGGTGTCAATAGACAAGGGCAATTGTTGAAAAATAGGATATGGGACATTTAAAGGGGCTGTCTGTAACTTTAACGCCGATGCCGAGACGGCACTAACGTTCCAGTGTGTTGTAAGCAATGTATACCGCTCTCTTCCAACGTTTAGCAATGACGTAACTATGCCAGTATGTACGTAACACACATGCACCGGCCTTAGCTTTGTGTATGGTCAGCTAATGACAGCGATTTAGCAAAGTTTAGCTATTAAAAGTTAGCTATCATTCAATTTCTATTCTATCATAACAGCAACATGACATGACCACCCCAGATCCCACCCCAGATCCCACTCACTCCTACCCACTTCTCCAAAGTGAGCTGGCTCAGGGTGGAGGACAGAGTAAAACAAAGGTCTTAACTCATTCTCTTTCTATGCCACATCAATGTGGAATGTGCTCCCAACAGGTATAAAAGAAAGGGCATCTCTATCCTCCTTCAAAACCGCAATAAAAGTTCACCTCCAGGCAGCTTATGCCTTCTGATCTCTCTCTCTCTCTCTCTCTCTCTCTCTCTCTCTCTCTCTCTCTCTCTCTCTCTCTCTCTCTCTCTCTCTCTCTCTCTCTCTCTCTCTCTCTCTCTCTCTCTCTCTTTCTCTCTCTCGCTCTATGTCCACTACTTGCTGTCCATATCCTACCAAGTCAGACCTACACTGTTCCAATATCCATTTCTCTGTTTTCAAATGTTGATGACTGATGATAACAACCAAACATAACCCCCCCTCCACACCCCGGATTGTAAATAATGTAAATAATTCAATGTGATTATCTTGTGTGATGACTGTATTACGATGATAGTATATATCTGATTGTATATATCTGTATCATGAATCAATTTAAGTGGACCCCGACTCAAACAAGTTGAAAAACTTATTCGGTGTTACCATTTAGTGGTCAATTGTACGGAATATGTACTTCACTGTGCAACCTACTAATAAAAGTCTCAATCAATCAAACAAAGACTGCAAATCATTAGTTGTTTCTCCGTGACTGCTTTTGTGTATGCGCACATGCTCCCACCGTGTACATGTGGACAAGACCATCTTTATTCAATACAATTGTGATAAATATAAACACTCTAAAAAAATACATGTTCTGTTAAACCACTAATGGTAACATAACATGGTCACTACTGCCTAGTTTCTCTTGTGATATTCTTATTTTACTGTTATATTTTTATTCTCATTGTTGCTTTTTATTTTTATTCTTATTGTAATATTTTTCTATTTTGTTTCCATTTATACCCCCATTATTTACTTTTTAAATTCGATCTCAATTCTGTACACTGCTGCTGGAATTTTTATTTTCCTGAGGGAACTCTCCTGAAGGAATCAATAAAGTACTATCTATCTATATATCTATCTATAAGTCAGTCTTGTTATATTTTTTGGTAAAAAAATAGTGTTATGCTTTAAGCAAATTATAAACAGCCCCTTTAACACACGCTCATATTTGTTGCAGTAATCTTTTTATGCTAAGTGGCATTTCACAAAAGCAATGTTTTCTATACTCACAGCTCTCAAGCTCCAGCGAGCAGTTCTGTGTGTCCAGAGGGAAACTGCTGAAGTCCATTGAGCATAGTGCTGTCACAGTAATCCTAAAACACAGCTTAACATTAAACAAACACACACACAAGCTACAGTATGCACATAACTGCACGTTAATGGGATGTTGAAACGTTTAGTCCATGGCAGCCTGGATGGACCTCAGAAGTTTTTCACACAAACATTTGACTAGGAATTTATACAAAAAAGTACAAAAATTTAAAATTTTTGAACCCCGACAATTATTGAAGCACAAACCAAGACTTTTACATTTAAATCATAATCCTTATATTCTTTTTCATTACCATCCTGATCTTTCCTAGGTGATTGGCAGGGAGATGTCACATGGTTCCATGTTTTTTGTCCTCTTTAACTCAACTGTAAGTTAACAAATATGGAAAATGTGAATTTTAAGAAAACAAGTCTAAGTTCCATAAATGTAGTGTTGTCGGTGCAAGTTTGAGTAGTGCATCAAATAGCAAAACAAATGTCAGCTGCATTACCCATCTGCAGTATAATTCATTTACTAATTACTGCCAGCCACTGCTTACAATCTGCTGGTGCAGCTTGTTGCGGTGCGAGGCTGTCAGTCTTGCCGCCATATTGTCAACATGAGGCAGTGACATGGATATGATGAAGCATATTGACTGCATCACATATCAGAACAACCCTGTTGATTGTTTTTTTCATATCTATTAATACAATTGTAAGTATTTTAAACACTAATATAATTAGACACACTTGAACACGCTGTTCAATATCATGGCCACTGATTGGCTAAAAAGTTCAAGATAAACCACTGATAGTCACACACACACTAGGTGTGGTGAAATTACCCTCTGCATTTGACCCATACCCTTATTCCACCCCCTGGGAGGTGAGGGGAGCAGTGAGCAGCAGCGGTAGCCACGCTCGGGAATCATTTTGGTGATTTAACCCCCAATTCCAACACTTGATGCTGAGTGCCAAGCAGGAAGGTAATGGGTCCCATTTTTTTAGTCTTTGGTATGACTCGTTTGAACTCACGACCGAAAGCCTCAGGCAGCAGTACTACGTTGGATTAAAAGAGTGTAATGGTGACTAATGGGTGTTATTCCATGTATAGAGGGCTCTCATGATGTTGAAAAACATACTTAGAAGGTAGTAAACTTGTTTTTATCCTGTACTTATGAAAATATTTTTAATTCATAATTAATGATACCTACTTTGTAGAAATGTGTTTATCGGGTGATGTTCGGAACCTATGACTATACTACTATTATATAATATATTTTTGAATATTTTAGACTTTTTATTCTATTTATATTTTGCATGAACATTCCATATAAATATACATTTATTGATTAAAAAGATTAAACAACACCATGTCTTAGTCTTTGTCTTATTTCAACACATTAATCAAGTATGCATTATTTTGCATGTTATCATTTAATAAACATACAGGAACTGTAGTTAACGGTGGCAGCAAAATTTAGGAAAAAATGGCGAATATTACCTTACAGACCAATAGCAAAATATAAATGTGTGTGATAAATGTTTTTGTTTTTTTACCGGACACTGTAGAGAATGTTGCCATCAGGGAATACCCTCAGCATGATGTTCTCCATGGTTGTGTCATGGATAAAAGAGCGCTTGGAGTGCACAAAGAACACATCAGGCACCCAGATCTTCTTCACCAGACGGGAGTCGAACGTTCGACTCTTATTGTTGCTGGAGGGGAAGGCCAGACGATCATCTTGCCAGTAATGTCTCAGGTACAAAGTCATTGTGAAGTCCTGAAAATACAAAAAAAACACCATGAGAAGGATGAATTGTACTGTATAGCTGTAAATCTAAACGCAACCTACCATGTTTACTTCACTTATGCTGTCGATGCTCTCTACCTGGACATCGATGCCGACAGGAATAGCAGAACCTGGAACAAGGATCATATGTCACGATAAATCAGCTTTCAACAACAGCTGGTTAACATGACACCATGATCTACTTTATCGTCCCTCATCTGTACATCTACCACAGATTATGCGCTTAAATGTCCTTTCGATCCGTACGAGGAGATGTAATCCATACTATAGAGACGCTGGAGACAAAACATTAGATAATAATCATGACTCAACAGATCAGAGAGGATATAGCAGCACTTTTCACAAAGATGCTATGATGCTATGACCACATAGAAAATAGTTTACGATCTATGTCTTTGAGTGTACTGGTGTACTTTAAGAAGTGTCTAACAAATTTGCTCAACAGAAACTGAACATGTATGTGGAGTTTAGATTTTTGAACTAATGCAAGCTGTCCAAAGAGCAGTCCAGTGGCCCTTCTCGGTTGACAGCACATTTTTATATTGGACATATTCCTAAAATAAAATGTTTGTTAATTGTATTAATAAAATATGTCATTATATATTACAGTAATTGACTTTGTCACCTATAATAGGGATTCTCAACTTTTTTGACCTCGAGGCCCAACCTTTGCAATACAGAGGGCCCTGGGGCCCATAGACTCAAATATTAACACTGAATTAGTAATCTTACTCTTGTTTTCAATCATATTCAATAACTATTGCTAACTCACTTACAATTTACAACCTTGTCAAATGATATGAAACCATGTGTTAATCACAAAGCTTTTAACACAAATCTTAGGCTTAGGTCAGGCTGGTTACAAAAATAAGCACTACCCACATATACTGCATAAGAAGGGACTCATAAATAACTGACAAAAAATACATTCTCACACAATTATCCATCCATGTATATGTTGTGCTAAAATGAATAAACTGAAATAATAATGAATATATTTCTTAAATAAATTGTCAATAAAATTAAAGTACAGATAACAATACAGCTTCACCACTTAAGTCATATTTTTTGCGCTTAGGAAACTTCTCTATGACTTTAGCTCCGGACTTCTTCTGATTGTTTAAGATTGTCATTACTGCCACAAGTGGTGGAAAAGTGGATTACAACTGAGTACTGCTGCGGCCCATACGAACCACAACTGACCCCTGATTTTCACAGGATGCGAAACGGCTACGAAACGTAATCCGGACTCTTTCCATTTTTATTCAAGTCAATATGGGTTACATTCCTGTACTTTCTGTCTGCATTTTCCTGGCTCTGCTCTCGATCTTTCTCCAGTGTCTGGCTGTAGGAGGAAGGTTGGAGCTCGGGGCACACCTGATAGCAATCCCTAGCTCAATATACTGTATAAACTGATTGCACTCACCTTTTGTTGCTGTTTTTTTCCCCGATGTCTTCCATGCACATCAGACCGCGCCAACTATCTCCTCACTAATTTTCCCCTGCATGGACTTGGTGAGTATTTACTTTATTTTGTACATTTTGTTGTGCTTCGATTCCCTCTACTTTCCTCCAAGCTAGTATTTTTGTTTGCTACTTTGTCTACCTGTTTTTTTTCGTGGCATTGGTTTTTCCCACCAGTCCCATTGTTTTGTGTTCTACCTTATTGTGCTCATATTAAAGACTTTGCACACACAACTCCGCCTCTTCCGCTTCTGTGGTCCATTCTGCCACCAGAGCGTGACAATGTGTCAGTTTCCATCGCCTGCGTCACTGACATGGCAGTGAAGTTCCACATCCTTGCACTAAATATACGCAGAACTTCTATTTTTGCCGGTCGCCACAACACGGCACTCCAATTTAGCTAAAATCTGCTTGTGTTGGACAGAAGGTCATGCACAAACAAAATAATGTATGCAGTTGACTTTCAAAATAGTCCGTCCTCCAGGTGAATCGTATTTTACATTTTTAAACGCCCTAATGAGTGAGGACGGACATGAAGTCAACTTGTCAAAGGTTTTCAGATGTAATGTCACCTTCTTTGGAGGTCCAAAATTAAATAATCATATACAGGCATATCCCAGGCAGCGAATATGGGGTCCTGTGTCAAATACCAGCGGTTACGGGGGCTGGTGAAACAGGGGCGTGGTTAGCGGGAGTTTGTGTCTACAATGCTCACCAAGGATGAAGTTACTGTTTGCTTCAAAGAAAAAGTATTTTCCTCAAGTCAATGTCGTCAGACGCGTCTGCCTGTGGGTATTAATCGCAGGCAAAGCCCGAGACGTTCCACGGTGTTTACTTCAGTGTTTACTCTCAATCAATCAATCAATGTTTATTTATATAGCCCTAAATCACAAGTGTCTCAAAGGGCTGTACAAGCCACAACGACATCCTCGGTACAGAGCCCACATACGGGCAAGGAAAACTCACCCCAGTGGGACATCAATGTGAATGACTATGAGAAACCTTGGAGAGGACCGCATATGTGGGTAACCCCCCCCCCTCTAGGGGAGACCGAAAGCAATGGATGTCGAGTGGGTCTGACATATTATTGTGAAAGTCCAACACATCAGCGAAAGTCCAGTCCATAGTGGGGCCAGCAGGAACCACGTGATTATGCAGGGATTCAGGAGTTATCGTAAAAGTCTGCGCTATACGGCTGCACGGCGATGGGGATTGCCGGACGACAGATGCCAGTTATGTTTCGCTGCCATTCCGCATCCTGAGGAAATTGGGGTCGAGAAACAGTTTTGATGGCCCTCTAGGGGGCTCTCACAACCCAACAATGGGCCCTTGCCCTACATGGTTAAGAAACACAGACCTACAACACAAAACTGAGATGTGGATGTTTTGTTCAGATACATATCTGTCTGGCATACTGTACATTGACCTACACTAGATTGGTTGTAGCATCTCTCATTCTGATAATTAAATATAATAATTTAAATTACACTTTTAACATGTGTGCATTAATAGAAAAAACTCAGTTGTTTGTTGCCACACAAAGCAGCGGTGCAGAAATGATGTCCACGTATTTAAAGTTCCAAGCACTCCATGCGGTCTGGATTTTATACATTTTTATTAGTTTCGCTCATTAAATGATTAACCTACAAATCAAAGCTTTTTTTGATCAAATCGTTGCAGCCACAAGCACTATTGGTGGTACGTGGGCTCCAGTTTGTGGATTTTTAAAGAAATACAATTACACAGCATTGTGTGTGCGTGTATATATATATATATATATATATATATATATATATATATATATATATATATATATATATATATATATATATATATATATATATGTATATATATATATATATATATATATATATATATATATATATATATATATATATATATATATATATATATATATATATATATATATAAAACAATAAATAAAAAAAGTCAGGTTAATTATTTGCCTAATTTAAATTAACCTAAAGACCCCAATATTTTTAAAACAAACACAATTTTATTGTCAAAATGTTATACCCAAATTTATATAATTAAATTACATTACTGACCAACGATGTACTGAAATTGAAATCAAATTGAGTTTTCATTTTACTGAAATATTGTTTAACTTCATACACCACCGACCAATTAGCACATGGTAAATGGCGATAGTAAGTGGAAATACCAAAAACCATGGCACTTAAAAAGCAATGTGTGTCGATGTGGTACTTTGTTTGATACTCCACAAGGGTATTACATAAATATTGTGTTATAAAAGATACATCCATTGCGTCATGGTTTAGTGGCACCATAATGAAAACGTATGAGGTGAGCTGTAAACATCCTATCCCATCAGTACCATTACCTAATGAGGACTACCACTCAGAAGTATCAGTCCTCCATGACAAGAGAGTAGTGAAGTAGGAGGGATTATATCACCTGGACTGATAAATATTTTTGGTTCCAAACAGTAAACATTATACTGTCTAAGAAGTCTGGTGTATAACATTACAAGTGTGATCATGAGGGGCTAATGTTAAAGTACTTGGGGACAAAACAAAAGGAGGGGGAAAAAAGCGTGGATTGCAAGTAAAAAGGTTGAAAAGATATTAAAGTCATACTATTATTTTGAAACACAGCATTATCTGCTGGACAAAAATGTTTTTGACTAAAGCAAAGTTGTTTCAAACTTTTGATATGTACATTTTATATTCAGAGGTTATGTATTTTATCTTTGGTATTTTGCATGTTTTTATGTGGCAGCATTGCACTGAAGAAAATTCCTAGTTTGTAAAGCCGATAACAGCAAAAATCAATCTGATTCAGAAAAAATTAGAAATGCGGGAGTCGTTTTGCCACATATGAAAAACAAAAAGTGTTAACTAATATTTTTGATTTGAAGTTAATACTTTTTTTTCCCCCCTGCCCAGCTACTCAGGCAAATCATATTGTTGATGTAGATGCCCATATCGGCTCTACAGATTTACTTTACAAAAGAAGTGTGGGATAATTATCTTGTCTTATTTGTATTTGACTTTATTAAATGGATTTATATTATTTGGCGCAGGATGGTATAGAAAGAGAAAATGAAGACTGAGGGAGATAAGAGAGAGATAACAAACATAACAGTAACAGAACAACATCAACAAATACGATGTACAAATATGATAGTGAAAGCAGAGAAGCAGTTCGTGAAGTAAATAACACAAATGACAATAAACATTTTTATACCACAAATGGAGCAATACAAATACCAAAAGCACTATTGATAATGAATAACAATAATTACCTCTATTATCAACAATACAATTGTTTCAAATGCAACAATACATACAGTATATGTTATAACTTGAAATACAAAAGAAAGCAGATAAATGGAGGGGGAAGAAAGAGAAGCAAACTGTAACCTTGTAGATTGTTATAGTAACAATAGGTTAAGCTTTGTCAGTGTGCTGTGTGTTACCCAGTTTCCTCTATGAGACGTTAATATGTTTGACGAAACGTAATTTTATGCGTGACTGGTGTACCCCGCCTACCGCCCGAATGCAGCTGAGATCGGCTCCAGCACCCCCCGCTACCCCAAAAGGGACAATCGGTAGAAAATGGATGGATGGATGCATATGTACAGTATGTGTATATGTATGTTTCTACAGTGAATGTGCGTGTGGATGTACGTACTTTGAGCGTGTAGGTATGTACTGTATTTGTGTATGTATATATGTGTCTTTGCGTGTACAATATATTTGCCTCCCAGTATGTGTGGGAGCCAGAGTACAGCCCCAGCCACCCAGAGAGCCCAACCCAAAACAGTAGGTGTGGCGCCCAGGGAACAAGGGACCATCGGCCCCACGCAGCCAGGCCGCAACATTAAAACGAGAAAATGGACAACTGTGGACCAGAGGTCCATAATTAGGCTTTGTAAAATTCATAATCAACTAAATACTTGACAGTGCCAATAAAATTTTAGCATAATTCAATTTAAAAAAATTGTCAAATTTGGGATTTATCAAGCCAACACTTGATGAAAAGTTTATTAATATAAGTGAAATAAACTGCATTTCTGCGGCGATAAATTCCAATTTACGTTAACTTTTTATAAAAACAGACTTGATGCTATCAGTTTCCTCAAAAAAGGTTGACATTTTAACAAATGGGCACAAAACTTAACAGTCAATGAGACCAGCAGCTGTAGTCTCGCCCTGTTTATTTGATAATCAATACAGTAATATGAAATATTTGTTTAAAAATACAACAGACGTGATCAGTGATTTGTAGTTTTCATTAAACACATTTTAATGTCCATAGTGATGATGATGAAAAGGACTATTTTAAACATGACAATATCCTTAAGAGTCCTCTTTTAAAGTATGGCCTTTTACTTGTTAAACTAAAACATGTTTGCTTATAAAATTATTAAAGTACAAAAAGGCATTGGTCTTCATTACCATATTTCCCTGTTGGTGTCCTATTTGAAATAAACATCTTCCACAAATGTACTGTTATTTTTGCAACACATTTCAATCCCCTACAAAACATCTGGATTCTGTCCCCTTCTTCCTCCTCTTGATGAGGTGCACAGTTCAGATGATTTTGATCTGCACTACTGTCTGCAGTCATTGTCTCACACGTAGATAATCTAGGTCACCAAAGGCTTTTTAGGGAGGCGTAATACCAAGCACAGCACAGTAACCTACATCAGTCTTGTTGCTGAGGAAACACAATAAAGTGATGGATGTATAAATTGTATTTTTTACTGTAGATCAGTGCTATTCAACTGGCAGCCTGCGGGCAATGACACAATATCAGCTCGCAAGTTCAGTTAAAACAACTTGGAAAAGTCTAACATTTTTATAGCAGATTCCTAACAGCATTTGAGCACTGTCATATACAGTAGATTATATTTGACTACTGTAGCATTTTTGTAGTAGGTCCTTTAAAAACAAAAGAGCAATCCTGTTATATAGACAGGGAGTTTTTTTCTCGAATTCCGTAAATCTGACAAAATAAAAAGACAAAAAAGAAATGTCCACCAAAATTCCTTTCCATCCTTTGTAACTGAGCTACTGTGTGGGACAATTTCCCTTTTGGATCAATACATTTTAAGTCTTAGAAATATACAAAATAAGAATAGTAGTAAAGGGAGATGTCCGGCACCCCGGTGAGTAGTTTTCTGGAAATGTGGCCCCAAAACAATATAGTTGAATAATCCTGCTAGATGGATGGGTATCACGTCCGTTGTGTCCTTGGGCAAGACACTTCACCCTTGCTCCTGATGGCTGCTGGTTAGCGCCTTGCATGGCAGCTCCCGCCATCAGTGTGTGAATGGGTGAATGTGGAAATACTGTCAAAGCGCTTTGAGTACCTTGAAGGTAGAAAAGCGCTATACAAGTATAACCCATTTATCATTTATTTATATGGATATATGAACAGTAGAGGTGTAAAAATTCATTTCAACAAGAATTTGATTCATTTCAGAATTTGTGGCTGCCGATACGATTTAGGGACAATATATATGTATTTTTTTTAGAACGATAGGATCCAAAACGATTCAGTGAGTTTAAATGGATTCAGTAACTTCTGAGCAAAAAAATCAGGCAGTGTGACTGTGAAATAAATGGCCGATACTGGACACTGCAGGTAAAGTTTCATATATTTCACATATTCCTACAAAGTTTGTAATGCAATTATACCAGACCTGGGCATTCTGCGGCCCGCGGGCCGCATCCGGCCCTTTGTGCGTCCCTGTCCGGCCCGCGTGAGGCCAATTATAAATTACAAAATACATTTAAAAAAGTATCTATGTCGAGTGTGCAATACAACGGTGCTGCTTTTGTTTTGAAAATCGTTATTTGTATTACTTCCGTGTGGACGTATGCGTGATTGTGAGTGAATGTGAACAACTGCAATTACAAAATAAAGTTGAAAAAACATCTATGTCCTGCGCGCAACACAACTGTGCTGCTTTTATTTTGAAAAGTATTATTTATGGGCGTGTGTCCGTGTGTAACCTGCGAGTGAAGGTGCACATGCAGCGACAAGTGATGCACGGTTTACACCCGAGACGCCAAAAAGAGAAAAGTTGATGAGGAATGCCGTGTTTTCAACAACACATGAACTGCAAAGCAACGTCCCCTCACCTAAGGTGCGTGCCTGCGCAAATGCGCACTGTTCAAGCGTCTGCTGCGCGCAGCAAGTATATGCCGCGCACCAAATCAAATCCCATCTGAATTATAAACAAAATAAACATATTTATTCTATGGAATTTTGCAATGCAACTTTGAGTGACAGTGACAACAAGCGGCCCTAATGGTGTTCGTCAACACCGTTCAATTGAACACCGTTCATTTATTGTAACGTCTATCGAGATGCTTCGAGGACAGGAATTATATCGATCACTTTATTGAACAAAACTGTTTATATTCGGACATAACCACACCAAAAACATGAGTAAAACAATTCTATCTCGAAAAACTAGTCATTTTCTGCCGTACAAACCAGGCCAAAACCAACTTGTCATCTGTCACCAACACGCATAGCACTAAACCACTGGTGCGTTTAAGGCCACACAAAAAGTCGGACAACTCAAATACCACACAAAGTTACACTATGACTCCTCAGTCATACGTGTGCTTATTTTACTGTCATTTATTATTAATGTTAATTTATATATATTAGTAATGGAATGCTGTTACACACACTATGTTGAAGTATTACTATTATTATTATTATTATTATTATTATTATTATTTATCTTACGGTATATATCAAAAATAATATTGAGCAAAATTTAATTGAAATATTGTCGATGTGGCCCTCCAGCAGTGCTCGGGTAGCTCATGCGGCCCCCGGTAAAAATTAATTGCCCACCCCTGAATTATACCTAATTACTGTAGGAATTAGGTATAAATGAATTATGAATACAAACAAACAAGTAAACTACAATTAATGGCCAATGTATTGAAATTGTATTTGAATAAAGTGCAATAAACATTTTAGGTTGAATTAAGAGGAAACATTTTCTGCTCACATTTTCAGTATTCAAAACATTTTCAATAAAAGTACAGAAGCAAACATTTTCACAGTAGATTTACCTGCTACTTTGCTTTTGTTTTTAAAATAAAATAAATAAACAATACAAATATTAAAAAAAGAGCAACCAACACAAATATTTTCAGGTTGAATTAACACTAGGTATACCGGCTACTTTTGCTGTTTTTTGACTTGGAAATAATACACATATAAAAAAATTAAGAGCAACCAAATCTTTTCAAGTTAAAAGAGCAATGGTTTGACCTGCTACTACTCTCATATTGATAAACAGCTACAATAGCAGAGGCAAGTTACGACAAATGACACACCACAACACAACTTTCAGCTTTAGCAAGATTGCAAAAAGCCGCAACAACTACAAACCACAACCAAACAACATAAAGCCATAACACAACTATAAGCCAAAACACGACAATATAAAAACGGAACGAAAGTGACAGCGGACTAGTTTCAGCGACTCACCTTAGACGGAAAGTTAAAAAGGGTGTAATGAACCAAGTTGGAAAAAAAACATTGAAGTGTGACAACTTTTTCAGTCATAACTTAAATTTTTCATACTTATATACTATATTCTGGATGTTGGTCCGTCGCCGTAATTTGCTCCGCTGTCACTTCCATCCTTTGTGGCTTAAAGTTGCCTTGTCGCTTAATATTATTGTGTTGCTTGTATTTGTTGTGGCTTTTGCAATCGTGCTGTAGCCGAAAGTTGTTGTTGTAATTTATGATTTTGTCTTGTCGAGTTTGCATTTGTCGTGACCTTTCTCAGCCACTATCCGCCATTCTTGTTTTGACAACCGATGGCGATGATGCCAGAATGGCAGACAGACTTGAATAACGTTTAACGTCCTTATGATTAAAAGTGTTAAGCTTTATAATAAGTCTGCCATTTTTAAATCCAATGTGTTCCTTTTTTCTAAAATTGATAAAATCTATCAATTTCCATTTAAAACGATGTTGGATTAATACCTATCTTTCCGAAGGCAAACTTACCGAGCACAGATTGATATAGTTGAATCTAAGAATTTAGAAATTTATATATAAATCCTAATAGACAAATATATAGATGACTAAAGACTAGACCAGAGATGCCTACATTGGGGCCTGAGGGTCAAATTTCAATTCCAAAAAGGTGGCGCAAAATGTAACATTTTCCTACTGAGCTCTTTTAAACTCACAATCATTGATGAGATGTATGCAAGGCTAACTAGTCAAATGGGGCAATCTTCACTAAATTTAAATATGGGATATGTTGCTAAATTCTTCACTCATGGTTCTGCTGTAAGCTTAAAATCGCTATGTTTGGCCTATTTGCACATTTTTACTTTGTCTCTTAAAGATAAAAATGTGGGTTCCCACTAGACTAGACAGATGATGGACGGACAAACAGACTGACAGACAGTTACACAGTGGTCCTTACCTCCAAAGCCCGGCCTCATTGCAAAGTCATGGTCCTCTATTCGAAGCAGCTGCTCTGATTTAATTAGCAAAGACTTTGTGCTATCCAGCTTTTTCATCTTGAGGTCCACTCGTCTAAGAAGCAAAAAGGGACAAACAACAGCTGATTGGTCAAGAAAATCTTGATCTATTGCTGAAGTGACATCTGGTGATGAGTGTGTGGTGTGATTAAAAGCTGGCACAATGATCTAAATAATGACAGTTCCTCGTTTACTGGAAGTTTTTCAACATTCTTTTTAATCTAACTGGTTGTTGGCTTTATGCATATCTTGCTTCTTTTATTACTTTTGATCAAAGATAATGATAGATTCTACACTTTCCCCTTAAGCAACACATAATAAATATTGTGTAGATTTAGATGTTCTATTAGACCTCACATGATCCAGGATCCCCAGCAACAAGGCCATAATAAACTCCAAATGCATGCTAGTAGTGACAACCACCATGTATGCCACCAGACAACTTCTGAACTTCCTCTATCATTTTTACCCTTCATTATTTTGTCATTTAATAAATCTTTCTCACAGACTATCATAAAGTTGGGATCGCCCCTTCATCCCCCGAAAAACTGATACTTTGGAGTACATTTCTGTAATTTTTAGCTCATTGTAGGAAGTTAGATCTAAAGTTAGCTGAGCATGTGTGAAAACAATGTTGCTCTTTATTTTTCATAAACTGCTGCACCTGCCTTCAAGTCTGGTTAAAGTCACACTTTGACATCAAATGAACATGATTATGTACCTAAACTGTGGGCTAACTACTACAACCATTATAATCACAATTAGGGCTGCAAAAGGGCAGAGAAGCATCCAGATAAGGTAAGTTGCAAAAACTTTCCAGAAACTGTTCTTAGGATGCTTGGAGTTCTGGAAAAAATATTCAGTTGCACACTTTTTATATAAAAAGTTAATGAGAAGTAACTGGGAATTTAGGGTAATGTTTCTGATTTTTAACCAATACAAAAAATTGTAAACATTAATTGAGGTTGAAAGCAGACATGCTGTCGGCTGATGGTGTGACCGCACGACGCAAAACCAGAGGGTGGTGTGCAGGTCAAACTCTTTAATTATTTACTTAAGGGGAACTGCACTTTTTGGGGAATTTTACTTATCATTCACGATCCCTTTGTAAGACAAGAATACAAATGTTTTTCTTTTTTATGCATTATCATTTGTAATATATGGCAAGTACGAGGTTGTTAAAAATTAAGCAAATAGGAGTCATTGTGCCCATAAAGCCCTCCAAATAATAATCCAATAATTCTCCATTTACATGTCGAGACCTAAATATTAACGTTATTGTTATCATAAGCAGCAGCGCAGAGGAACTACCGTTAGCGGCACCGTCATGACAAAAAGGTAACAAGCTTATGCAGCTATTGACATACTGAGCCAGTGAGCTGCTGCATCGCCTCCGAGTTGTTAATATAATTCTAAACCATAAATCATACCTCTCACTTGTATAGTAGAAGGTTGTGGCCATAAACCGAGAAGTTAGACAACTTTGACATTCAACTTAGACCCAGACATCGTCGTTTTTTTTCTAACTGTGTGGATTATGATTACTTCTTTATCTAAATGGGAAGATACACATACCCAATCAGTTTCCGTCACAGTGAGAGCAGACATTATACAGTAAGTGATTGTTATGTTCGTACTTTGTATTTGTTGTTCAGCACTTAGCATTAGGGCTACTCTGTGTATCACTCTGCTTCTAAAACTTGTAGCTCAACCTCTGTATACTCAGTCTCAAAAAGATAAGGTTCTGAATCATCAATTGTCCCAAAGTAGTCAGCTTCATGAAGTCTGCCATTAATAGTAGTTGTTGCTTTTTGTACCTTGTACAAATTAAAAAGTAAAAGTGATAAAGCCTTTAAGCAGTTGCCCCTAAGGAAATGCATTCCCTTATGAGCTGAGAGCTGCCCCTTCTGTGGACATTTTTCAAAGTAGTTAAAAACACATTTAAATGTGCACTCCTGTAATATTTATTTTTATTGTCATATTTATTATTTTAGTTGCAATGTCTTTGTTGTTGCATCATGCTGTATGCTTGTTTTGATTGTGCCATTTGTATTTTAACCATGTGAAGCACTTTGTGACCTCTCTCTGTGAGAAGTGCGATATAAAAAAAAATATCAACACAATTAATCATAATATCTTAATAAATTAGAACGGTATGGCATCAGAGGATTGGTATTTAACTGGGTACGAAGCTACTTAACCAACAGGTAGCAATACGTGAAGATAGGTGAAAAAGCGTCAACGAACTAAACATATCTTGTGGCGTACCCCAGAAATCAATATTAGGACCACAATTATTCCCACTCTGTATAAACATTTATAAAAAGTTACAAAGGACTAACAGTTTTGTTCAGGAGAGGACACACAGAAGTTCATACAAATAATAACAGAAGAAATGAACAAATTAAAGAGATGGTTTGACAAAAACAGACTACGGTATCTTTGAATCTCAGTAAAACTAAAATAATTATATTTGGTAACCGAAGAGAAGGTCAAATACAAATAGGAGTAGACATTTAAAGGGTAAAATAAATCAAATTTTTGGGAGTAATAATAGATGGTAAAATGAACTGGAAATCTCATGGAAAAACATACAAGATATGGCATGAAATATTTCAATAATGAATAAAGAAAAATATGTTCTGCATCAAAAATCACTCAATTCCCTACTGCTCGCTAGTGTTACCATATCTGAGCTGTTGTGCAGAAATATGGGTAAATAACTACAAAAATACACTTCATTCACTAACTCTGTTACAAAAAAGATCTGTTCAAGTAATACATAATGTTGGATACAGAGAACATATAAACACTCATGTGCATAGCAAACTATAACCTGCTACCCAAGAATGTAAACAAATTTGTCTCAAAAAAAGAGGAAAAATATAACATCAGGGGAAAATCTACTTTGAAACATGTGTATGCATTTACAATACTTAAGATCTTTAGTATATCCGTATGTGGAATTACATTATGGAATGGACCAAGCAAAGAAGTCCAAAAATGTACTAATATGACCCAATTTAAGAGTCTGTTAAAGCTACAAGTGTTAACAAAGTACAATGAAGAAGAATATTGATAGACATCTTGAAGTTTGGTGAAAATTAGATATTTTTCATCTCATTATGTGAATCGTGGCTAGCTTAACTATTAAAAGAACTCTTGTATTTCATAGATGTAAATTGTGTCACAAAATGAGACCAGGAACTGAAGAAATGTGTTTTGTAATTGCTATGAATTGAAAAAGGGTTAGCATTAAATAAGCTTTGCTTTTTCCTACTCCTTTTCGAACATGTAATAAAGAGAAATGAGAATAAGATTATATGACGTATCACATTGTATCTGTATACGTGTTCAAAATAAACTGAATCAATAACTTGTTGAAGGAAATAACGATCTATATACTTACAGCTACGATAAAAAACTGAGGTTTTTTGAATGTTTTTTTTGAGGGCTTTATAGGTGTAATAGACTGAATCATTGTTAGCTGCCTTTTGCTAGCATTTATTTAGGGGTTAGAATAGATAAAAAAGATAGAACATATGTGTGATTGTCTCACATAAGGATTGTGAATGATAGGCAAAATATTTAAAAAAAAAGTGAAGTTCCCCTTTTTAAAGAGTAAAAAACTGAAAAAAACAAAACGCTTGTGCAAGACATGCTAAAAAAAGACAATTAAGCATTGGCAAGGAGAAACAGGTGAACCTAAATAGACATGATTAGAAAAGGAAAACAGTTTCACTGGCAGGAAACCAAACAAAGTGACGGTGCAGCAAAACAAGGAGTTCAACAAGAAGTAAAACCAAAAATAAGAGCATCAGGACAGAAAACAAGACAGAACACAGAAAAATAACTATCTCAATTACTCTGTTGATTGCTATTCTGAATGTTGCTGGGCCGGTTTGGTTTTGGAATTGGAATTGTATTATTATTGTATTGTGTGTTATTTTGTTGGACTGATTAATTTTTTAAAAAAAGAAAAGAAAAAAAGAATAACAATTACCAAAGTCCAAACTGTCATGTGGGATCAAGACACATGAATGCAAACTAATATTTGAGATATAAGAGATATTAAATATATATCACATTTCTTTGCATTCATTTATTTTTAATTCACTGATTCCCTGTTATGTGCTTAATGTATGTAGCCTATGTAACATATGCATTTATAACACAATCAGTTGGCAACCTGTGGCCTTGAGCTCGTTGGCTAGCACTACTTAAATAAGTCTCACTCAGTGTTGATTTGTAGACCTGGGTTCGAGCCTGGTGTATTACATATACCACAATTGCAAATATGTTTTTTTTCCCCAATATTTTTTTTTCATAAACAAACCTGAATTTCTCATCCATTCCAATGGAAAGTGTCCGATCCAAATACAATTACGCAACCCTACAGCCTATCTGATTACAGAGTAAAGCGCCACAAGGATCACAGAGCTTCCACAAAGCCACATCAGGAGAACAACAAAGGATTCAAATCTCTTAAAAGGTACCTAAAGAGCATGAACAGCCCAGCAATAAAGTTAAAACTCCTACTCGGCTCACCCGCCATGCTTCTGTTTGTTGCCGTCCCCGAGGCGGAGCTCCTTGTGTCTCCTCTTGCTGGGGAAGTGGCTGCTGTTGAGCTGTGTGACAGGCCACAACCAGGCAAAGCATATCAGTCTTAAGGCCAGGAGGTCCACTCTCATGGTGAAACCGGTGCTGCGAACACGAGAGGATCCCCTGAGCGTCCTCCCCCTCCCGCCCACTAAAGTCCTCAGTCCCCTACTGGCACGTCGTCCATGTCCCAGCAGTACTCATTCCGCTGTGGCGTGCACATGCCCAGTACGCGGCACGCTGTCCTGCACTCTCATCTCTGACAAAATTGGTGCGCACGAGCCCAGATAGTCCTTTGGTTGAGTTTGGTGGTCAAATGTGCCATCCCTCCTCTTGCATCTCCTGACACCTCATGCTCCCCCCTGATCCCACACAGTCTCCACCCTCTGATCTAAAACCAAACATCAATTTATTCTAATAATGACAAAGGAATACCATTAATTCCTCCCTAATCTTCTTATCTGTGGTTGGTGAAATCTTTCAGTAACCTACAAACTGGAGGCAGCCGAGGGCGGGGGGGGGTGGGATAATACAACCAGTGGTTTCATCATCATTCTACAGAGATAAAAATAAAACGCCTGTAGCCTACTTTTACACACAGCAGGATTTTCCCTCCAGTTGCACTCTCTCAGGATGGTTGGACGTGAATGATCTCATGGAGAGGGGACAGATGTAAGCATATGTTTGTCTCACATCTGTAAATGTCGTATTTGCAGGGCTACCCTCTGGTTTGAAAAAAAAAATCTCATGACATCAGCATTTGAAGGGTATTAAATCCACCTGTTGTTGAGTAACTGAGATGTTCAACAAGTAAAAAGAAGAGGCAACCACTATTGAGGAATGGCGACAATGGAGAAAGGTCAGTATACTATGGAGGGGGCGTCCACAGGATGCCAACAACCCAGCAGCAGGCCCACTGCACAGGAAAAGCACTGCACAGAGAATAGAAATTAACCTCCAGCAGGTGTGAGGAGATAGCCAGGAGGACATCTATTGAGCATTCACTGATGTTGATCTACTAAGTTCCTAATGCCACACACTAAACAATAAAACTGTGTATACTATTAGTGGGCGTGTTGCATGTGATCTACTAAGACTGTGTGTGCAATTGAAAAGTGGTGGACACCGCCATATTTAAATGAGGTTTTTGCGTATACTATACAGGGCTTTTGCTATGGAGACACTCAATCATTTACTGCACATCTAAGTTATCATTCTCCAACCTGTCACATGTGTTTTTAAACATGGAGCAGACATGTACCACTTTTTCTAGGCATTTTAGAAGCAGTCCTGCGGTGCATTTACATTGAAACCACTTTCTTTCTTTTTTTTATGCATTGAGGGTGCGTTAATGGGAGAGGCTGCAGCACTGACTGCAAACGTTAAGAAGTATATGCAAGAGAATAGTATACTATATGATGTAATAGTCAATTATATATCTTTGATATGAAAAAATGCCAGCTGACACCAAAACACATCAATTGAATTTCATCCAGAAGCTATGAAATTATAAAATGATATTGCTTAATGCAATATGTCTGATATTTTTATTTATATGTTTATATTTTCTGTCTCACAAACCTAAATGAAGGAAGAAGTGTAAAGAAATAAAACTAAGGAAGGAAAATAATTCAAAATAAGGAACATCAATCCTCAACAAAACTAGAGCTTATTTTTCTTCAGGCTTTTAACTAGCTGCACACGCTGGAAACAAGTAGCTAGAGAAGAATAATGAATTTATTGACAGTGCAGTGTGAAAGCCGATGTGTTTACTTTGCAATTTAGTAAACGCAGTCTCAAAGAAATATAACCTGCGGAGACACTTTCTGACCAAACATCCACGTTTCCATGTCTGGCCCCTGAGTCTTTGGGCTCTTGAGACTGCGGGCCTCTTCATTATGTAGTTGAATAGCCCTGACATACTGTATACTTACAGTGGGTGTATAAAACCTCAATTGAGGTGTTTGGATGCTTTTTTAAGCGCTTTATATATAGGCAGAATAGAGCGACTTCCATAGGCTCCAATTGTAAGCAGACTTTTGCTAAACTTTATTTACCAAAAAAAAAGGAAAGACATATGTGTGTGCATCCCACATAAGGATTGTGAATGACAGGTAAAATATTTAAAAAAAGGGAGCAGTTCCCCATTAAAGGGAAAGTAAAAGTTTTTTGGAATTCTGCCCATTATCCACAATTCTAATGTGAGACAAGAACACACGTCTCCTCTCTGTGCATTCCAAATAGAGAAAAATTGCTCATAAGAGGCAGCTAACAAAGCAGGTAACAAGGATACGATCTAGTCTGCCTATAAAGCCTTCTTATGTACAGTATATAATGTAGTAGTAACATAAACATTTATGATAAAATGTAATATTTAATAAGAACATAAAACCGTAAGTTACAATGTATGCGTTCACTGGGATGACAACTGATGGGATGTTGTATCTTTCTTGAGATGCTAAATACAGAATAATGGTCAGTCTTCCGATAAAAAAAAGGCTTCGTAGCAATGTTGCGGTGGTCTTATACTGCGTTGCATTTGTTAATGCATTTGTGCTTGCTTTTCCATCGCTTCGCGTTGTCTGCAGTGTCTGGACCAGAACGGACATCAGAGAACAGGCGGTGACAAAACAATAGAATTATGTTTGTAAATTATTTTACGTGTTGAAAATTAAACAAATTATAATAAACACCTGGTTTACAATGAGTAAACCAGGTGTTTGTGTATACATTATTTTGGGACACCCTGTTAGATATATATATATATATATATATATATATATATATATATATATATATATATATATATATATATATATATATATATATATATATATATATATATATATATATATATATATATATATATATATATATATATATATATATATATATATATATATAATATGACACACACACATATGCTACGGCTAAAAAAACCAAAAACATTATATATATTTTTTTTAAAGACACTTTGTGTGTATTGTGCATAAACAGTTCTACCTTTACTTATTATATAGTGTCTTGCTGCTCTAATTGTTCAATTTTGCAGGAGTTTTTGAATTGTATTTCTATGATAGATATAAAGATATTTGTGCTGCGGGCCAATAAGAAAAATAAGCCACACTTTGAATACCCCTGTACTGCGTAATCTACAAAGATTTTTTTAACAGAAATTTCCTTCAAGATGATCTGTAGAGTTGTAAAATGAGTTTATTTGTTCCTTGAACTATGCTATTAATGTAATGCCTGTAATTATTGTTGTTTTAACTTATAGACAATGCACTTTATATCATAAATATATTGCAGATGCATTTATGCAAACATGACTTATATATTTACTCCCAGAGAGCCCAAAACCAAACATTATTGTCTGTGTAAATTTAAAAATGTTGTTGCAGCATTTGACTCGCATTAGACTGTGCAGTTGAACTAATAAGTCAGGGGAATGGAGCAAGATATTATTTGATAAAGAACAGAAATGAGATGAATACAAAATCCACTGTTAAAGTATGGTGGAAAGAGCAAACAATTAGGATGCGAGAGGTATTGCGTGAAGGCCCATTCACGAGGAGGCATGTTAAATATTTACCTGACTGGTTAATTAGTCAGTGTTTCATTAGTATTGGTAAGGGTGTAAAGCGGGCTCGCACAGATGTGGCTCACTGCACACCAGCATTTGTTCCCAAACACACACATATATATGCATGACAACTTAGATAACAACTGTTGAGACATGATGGAGACACACAGACCCACAATGGTGCTGCTTATTTGCCTGGGGAAATTCTTAACAACACTCTCAAAAGGTACTGTAAATCCTCTTATACTTACATCCATATTCTGTAAAAATTGGTAACTACACTGAGAAATTCAAGGGATGGATGATGGCCATGTTTGTTTAATTGGGCACCTCATATTTAATAAGATTGAAAATAGAAAAGGCATTATAATAATAATAATAATAATAATAATAATAATAATAATAATAATAATAATAATGGATTAGATTTTATATCGCACTTTTCTATTATTAGATACTCAAAGCGCTCACAGAGAAGTGGGAATTATAAAAGAGTACAGTAATTAATTTTGACAGTCCAGGCAGCCTGCAGCTATAACCTCTATTTCGACAAATAATTCAACCCAAGAAAAATGTCAAGAGAGAAAATTATATCCACAGTAAGAGTTGCATCTGACTTTTCTGCTATGACTTTTTGTGTATAAAATAACAGAGGTGGCTCATTTTGTAGATAACACGGGTATTTCAGTTTAACAAAAAATACAGATGCATTGTGTCCTAAACTCTTCATGTTACATCTGCACACATCTGCGCAATACTATGAGCCCGTAAAAAGGTGGGAGGAAAGTGGGGGAGCCTTTAAAAAATACATTAACCCCTATAAAAACACGCTGAGAGGTTTATTAGGGGAACACAAAACCAATATGGGAACCACATTTGCTTTTTGTTAATAATTTTTCTAAACAAAATAAACAGTTTAACAGTACTTTTTTCTTTGTTTTTGTTTATTTCAGTAGCCTTTACTTTAATACAATATATTTTTCCTCACATAGTATTTAAATACACCGTGTATAGACACTATATGGACAAACATATTGGAACAAAGGGCTATTACATCCGGAAGAAGCAAACAAAGAAGAAACATATCTTTTTACAACATTTTAAATTCTTCTAGGAAAACCTATATTTCATAGGTCAGACACAGTGTTTAAAAATATTAAGATTCAAGCGTAATTAGTTAATCTCTAATGATTAGTTAATGCAAGGGTGTCTAACTTGCATTTATTGAGGGCCACATCGCAATTATGGCTGCTTTCAGAGGGTCACATTAAATAACATGGCGGATCACAATGAATGACGTGGAAGACCACATTGAGTGATGTGGCAGGCCACTTTGAATAACGTGGCAGGCCATAATGAACAATTTGGCGGACCACATGCTGCGGACCGCTTAAATTATGTAGAATACCACATTAAATGACATTGCAGACCACGTATATAATGAGGATGCAGGCCATATAAAATAACGTTGCGGGCCACATAAAATAACATGACGAGCCAGATCAGGCCCCCGGGCCTTGAGTTTGACACCTGTGAGTCAATGAGACTCAATACTTTTTCAAACTAATAATGCAAAGTACAGCACGACCACTAATCTAAAAAGTTTGTGATGTCTCTCTGTATCCAAACTATGCTCATGCTGGACTTGCAGAGACCAACATCTCCTGCATCATCCATGACGACTGCATCCTACCCTGCAGCTTCAACCCCCCCGGCACAGTGGTGATCCACTGGTACAAGCAGCAAATACCCGTACACAGCTACTATTACAACAAGGATCAGTTTGGGCTCCAGAACAAACACTTCAGCGGGAGGACTTGTCTATTTAACTCCCATATCCCTCAAGGGAACGCATCTCTCCTGCTCAGGAGGGTCAAAGTTCAGGACAAAGGGAGGTACAAGTGCTACACCAGCACACGCAAGGGGAACCAAGAAATCTTTGTCAACCTGGAAGTGAAGGGTCGGTATTGTTTTATCCACATACCTTAAAGCAGTGGTCCCCAACCACCGGGCCGCGGCCAGGTACCGGTCCGTGGACCGATTGGTACCGGGCCGCACAAGAAATTTAAAAAAAATAAAAATATATACTGTATTTTTTTAATTGTTTTATTAAATTAACATAAAAAACACAATATAAACATTATATATCAATATAGATCAATACAGTCTGCAGGGATACAGTCCGTAAGCACACTTGATTGTATTTCTTTATGACAAAAAAAAATAAAAATAAAATAAAAATACCATAACACCCCCCCAGGGGTACGCGTACCCCCATTTGAGAACCACTGATCTAAAGAATTGCATCGCTGTAGACAAGAGCAAAGTCAAGCATAAGGTATTTCTCATACATTCCAATGTAAAAAAAAAAACCTTTGTTAAACAACGACTCAAAGAATACACTCTCTTCTATTTTTACCAGATTATTTGTTAAATAAAAGCTTATATGGTACTTACACTTTTACTGTTTAGCTTATATTTGCAATAAATGCACTCAAATAGCACCATCTGCTGGTAGATCTGTCTTACTACTACAGGGAACAGAAAGCGGAAGAAATAGCATGGTGCTCATCAGGATGTCTTTTTGTCTTACCCTAAAGCTCTGATCCACACTGTCATCATGGAGTTAAGTGATGAAATGGTCACATGCTCCTCCAACAACATCTACCCCGCGCCCCTTGTGACATGGGCCACAGTCCCCCCCTCTACACAGGAATCTTTTGAGAATGTCACCACAAAAACCACAGACCACAAGGGACTTTTCAACGTACAAAGTTCAGTGAAGATTCAGGGGAACGTCTCTGAGTATACCTACTTGTGTTCATTTGTGTCAGCGGACAAGACCCAAGTGTGGACCGCCTCTCGGAAAAATCAAGGTAATGCCAAATTTATAATAAATGGGATGATATGTCGACAGCAACAAAAAGGTCATGTCTTTCAGTGATGACACAGGAAGAGGGGCACACACTGTGCATCCCCTGCATTCTCCCACACGGTCTTCCCAATTTCACCCTCATCTGGACCTTCACTTCCTCCAGTGAGCCCACAGTAATTGTACGATACGACAGCAGACACGGCGGACACACCGTCAACCTATGGGAGGGTTTAGCCGAACTGGACGAGGAGCACCTCCTGCTGGGTAATGGATCCCTTTTGCTTCACAAGCCAGACAGTGAAGAGCACTCTGGGACGTACGCGTGCATCTTCACAGGCCAGCAGAGCCGACTCATTGTTCAGACCAATGTCAACATCACCGTGGCATCAATGGGTGAGTGTTACACTGCTCAGAAAGAAAGAAAAAAATACCAGAAATAAATCCTTGCTCTGCAGGTTTGACTGAGCGGAGTTTGCAGAGGTCACGATGGAGCGCCGCAGCATCTGCAGCTTTTGTCTTGTTCACCATCATTTTGGCTATTCCACAGTGTCTCAGGCATAGAGGTACTGTAATTCTATCTCATATGCACAGCATTTAAAGGAAAAATATTACAAAAACTGTACACATCTTAGGTGTTCTAATAACATAAGGTCAAGAAGTACAGCCCATTTAAAACACTTCATAACCAGCCCTGTTCAGAGCAGTATAAAAAAGCCAAGCATATATGCTCTTGACATACATAAGGATTGTGAATGGTAAACAGCACATTTCGTCACAATTTTTGCGTATTTCCAGTATGACTGATCTGATAACATTGTCAGAGTGCAGAAGCGTTACTGCTGTGATGTCAATCTCCAAAAATAGCCAAAGGTATTCAGAGCGCAATATTCAAAATGGTTGACTGAATTTGTGTTTTTTTGTGATGTTTTCACATACTTTATTTAGATTGTAAATACAATTGTATATGGCTTAATGGAACACAAATAAGCATATAAAGTCAACTTGTTTTTCCACTCGACTGGTACTTTAAAAAGGTCATATTATGTTTTTTTCCCCTAAATTTAAAACACTTTCTTTTGTTCTACATAACAAATACAGTAATGTTGGTGCTCTGGTCAAAATTGTGCATAGATTTTGTTATACAGACCATCTTCAAGTCCCCTTCTGACTGTCTCTTCAGAATGTGCCGTTTTGTTGGCCGTCTTATTTACGTGCCAAAGCCCTCCTCCACTCCAAACCCCCTTTGACTGCGTAGTAGTTTTTAGCGCTTCCACCTCGAGTCTACTGACACAGATAAGTTAGAGCTATATGCTTCTTTTTTTTATATATAAGAAATGGCAGCAGTGCAGGATTTTAGCACGTGTGTGCATGTATGAGCCAGTCTGCCCCTCAACAAGTGGATAGAAAAACAAGAAGGAACTTATTGATTACAACTGAATTAAAATGGCAGACTCGCGCAAAGCTTTTTGGGTAAACCGCTACCATATGTAGAGATATCCTCTGTCGTAACAATGGAAAAATACATACTCAAAATCCAAATAGAAGAAGGCAAGATTGGTCCCCCGCCATGCCTTTATGGTTTGATGTCAGATTTTCGGGACTTATAAGGATACCAAATACACAAAAATAGGCAAGAAAAGTTGGTTTAGTACAATAGAACCCCTGTGGGTATTATTAATAAATACTGTTATCACTGGGGGACGAGGCTAAACATGTTACACCCCGACCTGATCGGAACAGTTTCTAGTTGTCGTGAACTGTCTCATTACTGAATGTTTCATTTCCCTCTGCCTGCAGCAGTACAGTCGACGACACACAGACACAATGGTGCAGGTCTTATTGAGGCTGGCCTGCACAAAGACCCAAACCACACAGCTACATACATCATCAGGCAACATGCTGTTGACTGCAGTGGATTACACCTACAACCCCGACCGCGGGAAGGACTGCCTGGCAGAAATGTAACAGAAAATTACAACGCTGAGGATTCAACACCAGAAGGAAAAGAAGAAGGAAAAACTGAGGAAAGAAAAAAATGCTTGTCAGCAGTCCAGCAGTGAAGAGCTGGTGAAGTTTGTCAATACTGAGCCTGACAACTTTGCAGCAGAAGAAAATAACATATCAGACCCTAAATAAACTGTCAATCCAATCATTTTCACCAGGCTTCTCGGAAATACATCCCATGTTTTCCTTCATTCTCCTCCACGTTCACTTTTTCCTTGGCGCCTGCTCAGAATTGGAATCACACGGCATATGGTTAGACTTAACGAACGCATAATCACTCGCCGCTTGGTAGCCAATCAATCCCCCTCCCCCAGTCTGGAGGTGTAACATTCCAGTGCTTTGTGGCAAACACATCTGTGTTTAATGTAGGCAGAAAAGTGACAAATGAGACCTTGCTGTTTATAGCCCTCAAATGTAGGGGAAAATATGTTAGTGTGTCTTTGTGTGCATGTTCTTCTCACTTGGTCAGGAATTCTAGTCTGAAAGCAACTGAATAAGGGCAGAAAGGCTCTTCTCCACTAATAGCTACGAAACATATGTGATATGCAGTTTTACAGAAAGTCCACATTAGGATCATTTTCAGGAAAAAAAGGCATACAATTCCAGTTTTGAGGGGTGGTAACTTAGGGTTTGTGGCATGAGGTGCCCTAAATAAATGGTATTAGTGGTGCAAATGTACATGTATCTCAGCTATCCTCAATGTTGTATTATCATTAGACAAATGATCAATGACTTGTAAGTCCCAGCTGTGCCCCTTCAATTTTTTGGTTTTTTGCTTAATGTCCACCATGTTTTTCAACCAATCTTGTGCAAATGTTGCTGACATGCAACGCTTGTGCGTGTCAGTACCCTAAAGGTATATACCAAATTTTGTGGTGATTCAGCTAATCCCCCTGAAGTTATGGTGGGTGTTTTGTTGAGTGCATTGATGTGTGAAATTTCAACTTTTTCAAGTATGGGGTGGAACTTTGAGGTTGAAAAACAGCGCCAACATGTTGTATTTTTGTCAGCTAAATAATAGTACAGGCAACACAGTAAATGTGCATGTTTTAACACATTTTCACCCTGTTTCGCCATGTTTTTACCTAATTGTACAAAGTTAACCAAATACATGTATCATATAAAGTAATAATAATGAATTCATATTTATGCACTGTATATTTAAACCATACAGCTAATTAACATAGTACATACTAGGTTCCTATCATAACCAAAATGTCTACTAAAAAGTTGCCCCCAAAAAGGTGTCCACTGCAGCCCACAAAGACGTGGATGTTTGTGTATGTGACTTTATGTCTAAGCTCCAAGGTCTGAGTCTGGAAGTAATCATCTTGTCCAGGCTCCACACAGCCCCCTGCCCATGATGTCACTGAAGTTTCGGTTCCGGGAGAATTGGGGGATTTTTCTTATGTAAGCTTTTCCTTCAGCTGCCTCTCCTGTATCTTAGTTTTTTTTTTAGTTCTTTTTTTTAAATGTATCTCTGTCATGAGTCCTAACAATATTTGCCATGAAGTGTTCATGACAAACTAATTGCTTTACACCACCAGCACAGTTTAATAAGTTTATTTTAGGTGGTTTTACTCTCCATCTGTATGGTCAGACATCACGAGGAGGGGTGAAGTTCCCTCTCTTTATAAGGCAGCCAAAGCGGCCACCCACGCCTCCACATACCGCAGAAAAACAACAATCCAAGACTCAACATATTTACTACCTAAATGCATACTTTGGATTGGTCTTGTTTTATGTACATGTTTTACATTTTTGGATGTGACTGCATTTCTGGGAGGGGAACACAGATTACCTTGACTTACTAAATCAGTTGTACATAAATATAAACCTAAATAAAGCTTAAATCAATGCTTTCACACTTACTTCTTACTCATTATTATGACATAATTGATGATGTCGTTGACTGCAACTTAATTGATCCAATTAGAGCTAAAACACAAAGCTGCATCATCAAATTTTAAATGCCTTTTAGAAAAGTTATCACGTTGAACTTTGTCATTCTATTTTCTTCATGGAACAGATGATTTGTAACACTTCTTAAAGGAGCTGATTAGTTTACTGACAGATTAGTTTACTTACTGATTACATTCTGGTTTCCCCCCTCATTTATAAATAATACCTGTTACCACCAAAAGGGGCAGCAGTGGTGCGTAATACTGCAAAGTAAAATTCACCAGTCTGTAATTCCTCCCTCCCATCTCAGGGGAGGTGGGAAGGGTCTCCTGTCTGATCCTTTGTCACAGGAGGACTTTGGGGTTTTCACTCCGTTGCCTCCTCCGTGCGGGGACAAGAGGATTTCACGTCCGAGCCAGCTGGGAGGGACAGCAACTATGTCAATGCGACGCACAACTAAGGTGAGGGGAGCTTTTATTGTGGAAAGTCGGGTCACACAAATAAGGGGATGATGCATAGATGTTCGCAGAGATGTATGTCCAGGTTGTGGTGCATATGAACTTTCTGATATATGCAAATACAATTTTTTGTACTTTGTCAAAACTGTGCAAAGTCATCAAAAGCATGAGTTTAGCAGTTTTCATGTTAAATTGTTCTAATTATATATCTTTATTGACTGCTTAGAAGTAACACTGGTCTGTGTTTGCATGCTAATTATCATCACCAAAAACAGTGTTTTCTTCTTTACATAATAACAAAGAAGTAAGTTGTGTCGTCTTGGTAGTTTCTTAGCCAGTTATCTACATCCCTTCACATGTATGGAGTTTTGCCCTATTTATCGACAGAAGTGCTCTTTTACATTTTTATTTGCCAACTTTGATAATAAAAGTCATAGTTATAATCTCTTTCCAACAAATGTTCTTTTACTTGAACCTGATGCATCAAATCTCCATGTTGTAGCACGCATTTAAGTGTGTTCATTCAGCATGCTAATATGTTAACTCTTTGCATTACCCTGCTGGCTTGTAGTCTGGGTGATGCAGTAAAATCTCTCGCTCCTGACATGAGGCCCACCTCTTTTTTAGGAGGGAGTGGGTCTTAAGAATGAACTCATGCTGATTGATTGTGTGAGTGTGTAAAAGGATACCCTACTTCCTGTAGGCCCGCTGGTCTCCAGACAGCAGGACCACAAAGTCTCACATCAACCATCTCTCCGTTTTCTACGCTTGTGCGTGTCGGAAAAAGTATAGTCTGACTTTAGAATCACTAAGTGTATATATTATTCAAGACATTTGACATTTGATGATGCATGGAATAGTAACAGCGAGAATTGGTTGCACTTTCTTGATGTGTTCCTCTGCATTGTTTACAGCTAATTACATGTTCTCAACGTTTATCCCCCATGTGGGTCTACATTTTGATTTTGTTTTGTTTTGTTCTCTGGCAGCAAAGCACAATTGAGTCTCGACTCCGACGGAATTAAATATCTGAGGTTCAACTCGAGGAGCAGGATGCTTCCTCAACGAGCAGCAGTGAGCACGCTGGGTTACGGCTCTGGTAAGATTTGACCCGACTTGCAGATTTCATTCACGTTTCCATCAAGCAGTATAAATATGCCCCACTGTCCATGTAACAATATACAACGGTAAAAATCTGGTCTGGCATTTTTTTTCCATGGCACAAAGGTTATGCTGGATTGTTGGGACTGGGTCATGTACATAAAGAACCAATTACTGTGATCGTTACGATCCTGAATATAACCATATATATGCCATAACCTGTATTTTCTTAGCTGCTCAAAAGTTTGATGACTCTGTTTCATTTGCCCAAAATTTAGGACAGTCCCCCCCCCCCCCCCCCCCCCCGAGCAGGTCCTTTTGTCATGGCTGCATATCTTCAGGTTACTGGTTTGTGTGAGTGACAGGAAGAAAAGCTCAGACTGGCTCGGGGATAAGTTGTTTGGTGCTGTGTTGTATAAATCTCTCCACCTTGAACATAAAACCATCAATCTCCACCCTTTACTACTACGACTACTGTGACTGGTACTCACACAGCTTTTGCAAAGGTTATTTCTGTACACTTCCCTTAAAATGCACAAATGGACTCTACTGCTTGGTGGAAAAGTGGCTGAATATAATGACACAATTATGTTTTCTCTCTGGCTCTATGACACTACAGATTCAGTCTGCATGCCCTTATAGTGCATTTAGACATGAGCTGGTTGGTGTTCTCAGAGTGCATGATGCATTCTGGCTTCTTCCATTTTTAGAAGACACTTGGCAACTGATAGGTCCAATGTTTGTATTGGGCTTAAAAGTGTATAAGCGCACATTCTTCACTGGTTTCCCCCCTCTTACTCAGCACATGTCTGATAGTTCAGCTTATTAAAGCAGCTTCACTTGTGACATGACCCCAAAAAAGTGTTAGGATTAAATGCTCTGTTAACTTGCACCCATCCACAGACTGTGTGAAGATGGAGCCCAGCTGCAGTGGCCCAGTAGGTGGGACCTTGCCCAGGGGTTCACGCTCCAAGGCGGAGCTTCAGGAGCTGATGGAGACACTACAGCGTAGGAAGAGCGCCCTGGAAGCCAGTCTCAGGGCGGCGGAGTGCAGTCGCAAGTATTTCAACATGCCTTCCCCCGGTGGACCCCAGTCCAAACGGCCACTATCCTTCCTCAGCAACACGGAGCACCAGCCATCTTCTTCAAGAACCTTCTCCTACATGACCAGCAGCAGCATGCCCCCATCCCCTCGCCAGGGTGAGCGTCAGTTAAACTCTAATGGCTTTCTACGTCACTCCCATTCTCGCCACCAGTCACAGGACAGCCTGCTCCTCCCCACAGACGAAAGTTCTCACCTTTCCTCTTATGGAGAACCGCTACCTCGATCTCCGAGGGTCAAGAGTGGCACAGCTAGTGTGCCCTCAAGCCCTCGAATGGGCCGCAGACTGTACTCGCAAAGTAAAGCCATGAGTGAATCCAGGCAGAGGAAATACTCAACGGGTTCCCTCAACAATCTGGGCATGCACAGTCGTTCCCTACCACGCCTCCACAATCCTGTTGATCCTCCGATTTTATCTCTGCCGCCTCATCTACACAGAGGAGGGCGCTCAACAATGGCCCGACACAGTCTCTCCTCCCTTGAGCAACCTCCAGATGTAACTGTACCAGCCAGCATGCCTCATACTCCCAGGAGAGCCAGCATGGCCTCACTGAGTTCTTTAGGTGTTGAGATAGATGGTCCAAACTTAGATGTGAGCTTTGGAGAGCGGAGGTTATCATTTGGAAAGGGAGGGCTGAGTCCAGGACAAAGGGTGGGCAGCATCACCTCACTGAATGGCAAAGAGGAGTTGAGAGACTATCACCAACACCAGAGGGATGAGAGACTCAGGGAACAAAAAGTGCAGAAACTGGTGAGTTCCTTTTTTAGAGTTCAGAAAAATGTATCTTTGCATCATCTTGGAACTCCCACAAGACAATAATGTCAAAAACTCCTTGTCTGCAGGAGAGCCAGCGTCTGGAGACCATCATGAACCTGTGCACTGAGTTTACAAAGGTGGAGCCTGCAGGTTCAGCAGTTTCGGACCTGCAAAAGATCAATAAGGAGTTGGAGAAGCTGCAGGTGTCAGACGATGAGTCTGTATTCTCAGACTCCCCTAGCAGCGCGGTTCCAGACAACTGCTTTGGCACCAAGGGCAGAGACTTGCTTCTCAGTGATGAGCAGCAAGTCAGCATTCGTCAGCAGAACAGCTACAGAGAGTTCCAATCACCATCTCGAAGTATGAACAGCAGCGCACCATCACCCTCCAGCCACCAGAGATCTAAGGTGATTTGATGTCTTTTTGCTGTCTTTTGCACTGCATGTCATCTACCGGCCACTAATGACTACCATCTCCAGTACCCGATCAGTCAACACTGGGTTTATCATGCTGCTGTCCACACTCTCCACTTTGCTGCAGTGGTCCAGTTTTTGATGCCCTCACTGTCCCCTAGATTAAAATGAGTCTGCTTAGTGAAACCAACATACAGGAGTTACTCATTCTCCTTTAGTGTTGTGTTTTGCTAGCATGCCTCCTTCTGATAAGTGCAACGTGGTTTTCACACCTGGAACATAACCCCCGCGATAATCAAGGGAACACTGTATTGTAGACTGACCATACGTCCTCTTTTCCCCGGACATGTCCTCTTTTGCGGGGCTGTCCGGTCTGTCCGGGCGGGGTTTCTTAAATGCCTCAAATGTCCGGTATTTTGAATTAGGGTTGCGTGTATTTTCAACGTACGTCCAGAGTTAAGAAGGGGTTACATTGTGAAGGTGTGCGCACACAGTAACATTCGTGAGGGAGGGGCAGAGACAGAGATCGAGAGAGCGAGACAGTCAAGCGACAGACAGAACACAAGAGAGAAGCCGAAACGTAAATGCAACTTCACGGATGATTTGCGGGAAAAGTGTCTGAGTTTTCGTCCTGGCCGTGACAACGTATATATCTGTGGCAAATAAAGGGGCCAACGATCTACAAGCCCATATTGACTCTACAAAGCACAAAACAGCTGTGCAGGGCGCGAGCTCATCTGCTGTTTTTTGTTTAAATTTAATTAACTTGTTTTGAGGCATTATTTATGTATAGATTATATACAAGAGGTTATTTTCCTATAGAGCACAGCTCTGCACTTTTTTTCCAAAACTGTGAATGTTATAGAATATAAGTGTGACTTATTTTGTTATACTGTCAACCAGTGTTGGCGTTAACACACTTATTGTGTCTTTTTAACGCATTGAAATCAGAAAGGACGCAGATTATTTTTTTAAATTTTTTAATTTTTTACCATTTGTGGCCCACAGCTAATGTTTTAAAGGCCCACGGCACATTCTAAAAATACTATCAAAATAAACAAAAACATAACAAAAGTGAAATAAAAAAGATTAAGGGTGAAATGTAATTTAGAAACAGTTGCAATGTTGACTAATAAAACAAATATGTTTTTTTCTTCTTTCAAACGGTCATTGCTCAAAACATAATATTGAATCAAAATCAATGTTATTATGAATTATTGACCTATCAAAGGTTCCGATTACTTCACATCAAATATTTCACTTTGAAATATATTTTTGGTGGAAGATTTTGCATATTTTGTGTGTTTGCCATAAAAAACATAGTTTTGTTTGACAAAAAAGGGCGGAAAACAAACAAACAAAAAAACAACATAAAAAAACCAAAACATTTTGAAATTAGGAAAAAATCTGAAGTCGATGTAGACTCCATGGATTTAAGCGTTAAATATAAAATGTATGTATACCCTGGCACACCATTATCATCATTTCATGACCGAAGCAAAACACGTTTTACACTTTTATACTGAAATAAATACACCTAGGGCACGGCGTGGCGAAGTTGGGAGAGTGGCCGTGCCAGCAATCTGAGGGTTACTGGTTCAATCCCCACCTTCTACCATCCTAGTCACGTCCGTTGTGTCCTTGAGCAAGACACTTCACCCTTGCTCCTGATGGGCCTGGTTAGCGCCGTGCATGGCAGCTCCCGCCATCAGTGTGTGAATGGGTGAATGTGGAAATAGTGTCAAAGCGATTTGAGTTCCGTAGAAAAGTGCTACCCAAGTACAACCCATTTACCATTTACCTACAACTTATTCAATAAAAACATAGAAAAAACTACCAGCAGTGGTAAAGTTTAGATCCATGAAGGAAAGAAGAAAGTGAATGAATGTTTATAACTGAATACATTTACATATGCATACACATTTGTTTTCTTTTGTATTATCTTTTTAAATTAATTAAGGAACGTTTATGACAACCTTTTACCAAAACACAATATAGAATGTGAGATATAACAGAATAATGCATAGATTTGTCATTTGTTTTCAAAACGCTTACAAAATAGTGAAACCCCAAAAATTTACTGTGGGACCCCATTTTTATGACTTGATGGGGTCCCTGGTACCCCACTTTGAAAATTCCTAGTGCCAACACTGCTGTCAACAGAGGAGAAAAAATGCTTTATTTAAATAAATATATTATTTATAACGCAAGTTCGAGTATCATTGGCAAATTTTCACCTAGTCCCGGCCTTGGCGTGCTACCCGCCTTGGCACGCATATATGTGTCCTCTTTTTGGGATTTCAGAATATGGTCAGCCTACTGTATTGCCATCCTCCTAGGTGTACCACACTGCCTTGCTAAATTTGTTTTGTTACGACCCCGAAAGGGACAAGCGGTAGAAAACGGATGGATGGATGATTACCATGATTTATTCACTATAGAGCACAGCTAATTATAAGCCGCACCCACCTAATTTTTGGACTCATTTTGTTTTGTACATATATTGGCCACACAAGTTTATAAGCTGCATGTGTACACATTAAAACATACTCACACAGGTGCATGTGATCATTCACAAATTTAACAAAAGACAGTGTAACACGGCAGTGACCGCAGAGGTCATTGAGCATTTCGATACTTTTGTTTTGTGCGACGGCAGTTACCTTTTTCGATGGCCAGGTCGATCGTATTCAGCTTTGGGGCTGCGTGGTGTGCATTTCTGTGTTTTTTTCTCTATAACGAGGGTGAGTCTATTATGCGCTAAATGGTTGACTGAATGATTGTGTTTCATTTAATGTGTTTCATTTGTAATTTTATTGGTCCACCCGCTCAACAATTTAATTGGTCTAACTTGACGAGGCTAAATTTATTGGCGGCATGTGAAGTTTGTAAACCCAGAAAAGTTCATAAATTAGCTGCAGCATTTTATAAAGCGTAGAGTTCAAAGCGTGGGGAAAAAGTAGCGGCTTGTAGTCTGTAACTTACATTATAGTATTATTATTATGCTGTTGTATGTAGTGTTGCTTGCAAACCTGTGCTTTGAATATTTTGTTTTGCTTTGCCTACTAACTTTTCTTCGATTACCGTAATTTCCGGACTATAAGCCGCACCTGACTATAAGCCGCACCAGCTAAATTTAGGGGAAAATACAGATTGCTCCATATATAAGCCGCACCCGACTATAAGCCGCAGGGTTTTGATGTGTAATTAGCGTAGTATATAGGGGTTCCTGCTACCACGGAGGGGATTGTCGGGACAGAGATGACTGTTTGGGAACGCAAAGCGTCCCATTTATTAACAATAAATCTTTCAATTATTCAATCAAACTTTCACATCTTTGACATGGCAAACAGCATTCGTGCAGAGTACAAATAATACAACGGTGCAAAGCAGAGGTGGGACCAAGTCATTGCTTTGCAAGTCACAAGTAAGTCTCAAGTCTTTGCCCTCAAGTCTCGAGTCAAGTCCCGAGTCAAGACAGGCAAGTCCCGAGTCAAGTCCAAAGTCAAGACTGGAAAGTCTCAAGTCAAGTCACAAGTCCTGCATTTTGAGTTTCGAGTCCTTTCAAGTCCTTTTAACCACAGACTAATATTTTTACACGGATTGTGTATGCTTTTAAACCGCTGTATTTATTTATTAAAACAAGTGCATTTGAAATAGCAGGGAAAAAAATAGTACTGACATTGCAATTCATAATAGCACTATTAACCAGTCATTTTAATAGTTTAAACAATTTTAAACATTTAACTCATTCCTTTACAGAATAAACACATTTGCAAAAACAAGTGCAACTGTACTTATTTGTACAAAAGTGTTAACATTGTATTTCCATGGCATATTGCATTGTAACTAGTTCCACAGCAGTTTCTATTCTGTTCTTACCTTATCTCATTGATCTCATCTCATACTGTACGTGTGTTTATGTGTGCGTACATATGAAAAACATAACAAATACACGAACATAACAATGAACAGAGTTTTACTTTTTAGATGTCAGGGCCCTATGCAATATGTACACATATTCTTAATACAGTAAACATTTTAACTGACCTTTATTTGACTATGTTTGTCTTTTTGTAGGTGGCTAAAATACACGGTGCTGCTGACCGCCGTCTAACGTTATGTTACTGTGTGTGATACATTGACTAACGGAACGTTATGTGTAGGTACCTCATGCAACCCTGCTTAAAAAAATCACTTGATAAAAAGTATGAATAAGGTAGCAAACTGCAGTGGACGCAACAGATTGCTGTGTTTGAAATGATGTTATAACCATAGACATCTTATAAGTAGACGCAGTATTGGTTGCTGTGACGCGAGCATATTGCATCTTGAAGTGGTGATGAGGAGCCGGCGAGCAGACTAAACTGACAGTTGACAGGTAGAAAACAAAGATGCCGGGCTGGTGTTCAGCGTTTTTCTGCTCAAATGAGCGGACTGTTGAAAATAGGAATCGGGGGATTACTTTTCACAAGTAAGATTTAACATTAATGTACTATTGGTTGTATTTAATGAAAATAACATTACCACAGAGTTGAGAAGGAGCAAAGATCTTCAATATTTGTATGTGAAAATCACAAATAAATCTTCTGGGTGAGGATGACGACCCTACAGGGATTTGCTTTACAAACTTTCAGACCCACCTAAAACAAAATTCACCAGCCGCCACTGATTATGATGCATTCTCATTTTAGGCAAAATATAAGACAATACTTTCTTAACAGTATAATTGTAACCAGGAATAAGTCTTCAAGTAACAATATTCAAATACTAACATTGTTGGGTAAGACAGCATTTGGTTTTATTCTGAATCCAGTGAAACAGATTGGTGGTTTTAGCTGATATAAGGACTTTCAGGTGTTTATATATGTTTAAGTATTTGGCAGACGCTTTTTCCAAAGTGAGATACATAAAAAATACATATATAACAATCACTGTAAACATGATCATTTAAGGGAAGAATGTAATACAAAGTATCAATACAAAGTGTCAAGACAGAATAAACTCTCTGCTGCTGCAGCAACAGAGATACGGTCTATAAGATATATAGATATCTAATGTATTCATACATTGTTTATGTAGGATATACGCATGTATATATAACGTAATTATATTGTTTCTTCAACTTAAAAAATAGCTGACCTTTTTTTCCCCCCTTCTCTGGGTTTATATTCCCGGTTTTGATCTCGGACGTCTGGTCACTTATAGCATATAAGAATATTATATTACTGTTAAGCAAACTATGAATAATAAAATATGTGTCCGTTATCATAGCTACACGTATGACAAAAAAGCGTGTGAAAATGAGTGGTATTCAGTGAGGTAAAATGAATTAAATGCGCTGACAGTTCATTGCTCCTGCCAAATGAATTGCACTGAGTGGAGCGGATCACCACTCCAAGATGGCGGCCCCGCGTCTCGTCTGCGCCAGTAAGCAGTAGCGCTCGATGCTGCGTACCCTTATAAGATGTCTATGGTTATGACGTTAGCAGTGAGTTTACAGCCTCACTGATTTAACTACACAGCAAATAAAAGTCACGTTACTTAGCCAATAAACGTTATCTTACATTCAAAACTTACCCTTCTTTGTGCAACTTCAAATGTCGAACGAAGTTGGAAGTTGTTGCGTCTCCGTCTGTAATATTCGAACTGCGTGATTTGCATACGGCAATTCCTTTTTTGTTGACCAAGTCGTAGTTTTTATACCCGAACGAAACCAACTTTGGTATAAATCTCTCTCACTGGCGCGTTGTTTGACAACTCTTGTTCATTGGTTGTCCTGCAATTTGATTGGCTGAATGCTGTGTGATGAAAACAATGTAGATCTAATTTGATTGGCTGTTGTACTGAGAGCACACACGCTGACACGCAGCACACACGCTGATAGACAGACACGTACAAAATGAAAGCTACGGAGCGCTCCCAAATAACTTTTTAAGCTTTAGGTTTTGGGGAAAGTAGCAAGTCATGTCAAGTCAAAAGGCTCAAGTCCAAGTGAAGTCACAAGTCATTGATGTTAAAGTCTAAGTCGAGTTGCAAGTCTCTTTACATTTTGTCAAGTCGAGTCTAAAGTCATCAAATTCATGACTCGAGTCTGACTCGAGTCCAAGTCATGTGACTCGAGTCCACACCTCTGGTGCAAAGTAATACAAAGTGCTCGCATGTACGTTATCAAAATAACCAGCCTACCGGTATATGAAAAGTCAGTCTTTAATCATTGTGTCGCCTTCTTCCTGCGTACTAAAACCACCGAAATCCTCTTCGTCGGTGTCGGAGAAGAACAGGCCGTAAATAAGCCGCACCCTTGTATAAGCCGCAGGGACCAGAACGAGGGGAAAAAGGAGCGGCTTATAGTCCGGAAATTACGGTACTAACTCTATTTCCTTGTAACTTTTGTTATTTAAACAAAGCTAATTTTGTTAAACTAACAGTTGAAATAGAAAAGCCTCATCTGGAAAATTGCTTCTAAAACCGTTGCTCATTCACAATACTTTCCTGGAACAGTTTTAACTATACTACCTACTCAAATTTCTTCTGACTTGCTCTTCTTCATTTGCTTCTTCACCACAAGTAGTTATGAAAACCATCGAGACGCACCCCTCAAGTGGAATGCACAATATCAGACTGCCGAGAGCTTGTTTATCTTTATTTGTTTACATTTTGTACAATCACTGCAGACATGTTTCTTTTTTCCCTACACAATCCTGCACAGATCATCTTTTAGTGCACAACCAATGAGTCCTGAGGCGTTTTAATAGACATCACAGTAAATGTTTGGTTCTAACTAGATTTCTGTTGATGTAAATTGGAAACACGCGCAGCAAGGATCACTTGCACATGACCCTCTTTGTTGCAACACTGTTGTATTTTATACAGTCTTTTACTAGAGGCTGTTGAATGGGTGTTTTGATAGGGATAACGCATTTCGTATGACTCCATTAGAGCATTGATACTGCAATTATTCTATTATTTTCATAGATGGTGGTTGTGGTCTTTGTTCAGAGCACAAAATAAATGTAAAAAATTGTGTGATTTCAACTGCCAGGTCGCGTTCTCCGCCAGAGTCTCAGCACTCGAGTTACTGCATCTGTAAAAGTTAAGCCTTTTTCCACTCGAAAACTGTTATAACCTGATGGTGTGTCTGGTTTTAATGAAGAAGACCTAGTTGTGCTTCAGCACTCAACCATTCAACTCCACAAGAAAGAGGAGGGGAGGGGAGGGGGTTGGGAAGGCAGGAAATGACTCTATCCCACTGAGAATTATTTTATGTGCATTTGTGTGTATAAGTGTGAGTGTGTGTGAGTGAATAGACGAATTCTGTTGTATACACATGGCAAAGACGTTTTTCCAGATGTCTAGAACTTCATAAAAAAACGAGACTATAGATGACACCTTAAAAAATTGGAGCTGCTTGTCACATGGCTTTATAGACCATACATTATATCTCATGTTTGCATCTTAGAGGTAGATTAACAACACATAGGTGAATGATAGAAGATTTTGGATAAGTTTGGCCCCAAAATGCACTGTTAGAGCTTCCCACTGCACCAAGTCAAAAAGAATCCTGCCGCTGTCATTCATTCAACTGCGAGGATGTTAAAACAGCTGCTGCTCTTATTCTCAAAAGTACTACTGCCTGTCTATGTGTTTAACATCACACTTAATACAAGGAGCCTCGACGTTCCCCCCCTGCCCTCTTGTTGTAAAATTGTTATGATGGGGGATTTTTTTTAGGGTTCAGATCATAAAGACCCATGAGATGTCTGCTGTGGTTCTGTGTGAGAGTACTCAAACTACGTACCTCCCTTATACGGCATGCAGGTGTTGGAGAGCGTGCAGCTGAAGCAGGAAGTAACGCATATTGAGGAGGAGAGAATCCAGGTCGTGAACAACATTGAAGAGCTGGAGCAGAAGATTAAAGACCTGGATAACCAGATGGAGGAGTCAGTGAGAGAGGTACAGTAGATACCACAGTGTAACTTGTAACACCAACACCAAACACGCCACTAACTGTGTTTCTTCTGACCAAGTGTTGAAAAAATAATTACTTAAGTACAGCAACGCAGCAGATTTGAGAGGAAGCTGTCATCAAATCACTATTGTGGCTGTATTAGGTGTAGACATAATACATGCAAAATAAATATCAGCATGGTCTCACAGCCGTGCTGCAAGCGCAAACCTGAATGCTCCCAAAAAGATGCCTACTTTAAATATGTGCCTGTAATTTATTATACTTTTAAGGATGTAGTTTTCTTACACTACTGCAAAATACAGCAGAATAGAAATACTGGTAATTATTTCCTATCTTTGTAAGGCAGACTGTTTTTTATACAACTCTTGTGTTGGTGCAGGGGCATTTAATGAGGTGTCTTAACTCTGTGCAGGGAGATACAGTAACTGCAGGTTTTCCCCATGCACATATTCATTTATTCATTGGCTCCTTCAGATGGAAGTGGAGTGTGCATTGCTGGAAGGAGAGCAGGAGTCAGAGATGACCCAGCTGCAAAAAGAAAAGGAGCTTCTGGACCAACTCAGGGAAAAGATTCATAGTTCTGAGAAAGTTAGCCACAATGAGAAGGCACAGGTAAAAAACAATGTACCAGTTTTTTTTATTTCCATGATTTATCAGTTATGATGCTTTTATATATAATCTATATATAAAAATTGCAAATTATTTGTATTGATCCCATTACCAAGTAATTATAATAATATGAGTTTGTGATTTTGCCTTTTATCTATGAACAATATATAAATGCAACAATATAAGACAATACAATGATATCAACAAAAGTATACAGTTATTCCCTTTTGTTAAATCAATAGTGCAAAATAAGTAAACAAAAGCACTATTGTTTATTTTTCAATCGTGATTTTTTTTCTGCCTTTAAAGCCCCCCTGTGTCTATGTGTTTGGACACTATAACAATGTATACAATATCATAATGTAACAATTTGGACAACACAACTTGTGGAAAAGAACCGAAAAAACTGGTGTCGACCCGATACGATGCCATCGAATTTGTAATCGATCCGTACAACTTCTCGTCAATGCGCAGATCGATATTTTGTGTCGTGATATGTTATTTTGACAAATATAGTAAGTGTACAATAAGTAAAAACTAATTGTGCGTATACCATAGTTGTGGCCCACCTTGTGAACCCCAGTGAACCGGACAACTTATTTCGGGTACCTTATATGTGGTTAGAACGTCTTCTTTACACTGTGTGAAGAAGGGTCTACTAAACGTACTTTAAAGTGCACTTGTCTATTAAGTAAAGTTATCGGAAAAAGGCAAGTTTGTGCAATGTTGCGGTTATCTCCGTTCAAGACATTTTTCCTGTTTACACTCCTGTGTCCGCTTTCCACTGACCAATAAGAACAGCCGGGGATATCACGCGGTGTTTTATGACGCGTTCAAGTGGGCCCGGAATTTTCTGCAGAATTTAGATGGTTCAGTTGCATACATGTTTGTCGCAGGTGGCAGAAGAGCAAACAAAAACCTTGGAGGATTTGGAGTTCCAGGAGTTAGAGAAAGTAATTGACCAAGACGAAGAAAAGGAAAATCAGAGTCAGTTACTGAGAGAGATTGCTGACTGTCAACGTCTCGCTATCACACACAAGGTACATCGTGTATATATGTACAATTAGATGTTGACTATTTATTTACATATTTATTTATACATGCATCTCATTTATGTTGAACGGCATGGCAATTTATTATATGAGCTAAACATCATCATAATTGACATCGCTGGTAAGCATAGAATATTATTATACAGTATGCCATCCATTTTCTACTGCTTGTCCCTTTCGGGGTCGCTGGGGGTTATTATACAGTATGTATTCTGAAAATACTCAAAATAGAATGATTTTGTTTGAACCTGTGGACCCTTTTTTAAATAATGTTTTGTGTATTTATAATATCATTATGAATCAGTAGACGCAGTACAGTAGGAGCATACATGTCACAAAATTAACTTTTGGTATCCCAGAATGCAATTTCTACAGTCCAGAAGTTAACAACAACGCTCTTTTTTTTGCAGGAGAGACTTGCCACGCTGAAAATACAGTCTTCGCAGATTGCGCTGCAGTCCCAGCAGGAGAGAGAGAATTTCCAGAGGGAAAAAAACAATCTGCTCATCATGCTGCAGAAGGTAGGACGTTCAGCGAAAAGTTGGCAGACGATGTCGATGCTTTTATTGCGATCACTGAAGATGTCATCATGGCGGCCTGCAGGAAAGAGACAAGCTGGCGTCTTTGGAAGGAAAATATGCAGAATTGTCTGAGAAGCAGAAAAGCAATAACACGGCCATCAAAGAGGTGGGTGGAGTATGATGTCCGACGGGTACATAGTGGTCTTCTACTTTTTTTTTTCTTTGATGTGACGAAAAAAGCCATGTTGTTTGTGTGCTGGCTGTAGCAAATACACGCCATGAGGGAAAGGAGGAGGAGCGGCAAGGAAAACTCTGCACACCCGAGTGACAACGGAACTCATAAGAGGAGAGAGCAGAGCGTCGCTCTCCATGGAAGATCTTTGGGACGCACCCTTACGCCAAAGGTCATGGGGGTTCATTGCTTTTTAATCATTGCAATGTTGGAGGAATAGGAGTCATATGCATACTTGCCAACCTTGAGACCTCCAATATCGAGAGGTGGGGGGGTGGGGGGGCGTGGTTATTTACCGCTAGAATTCACCAACTCGAGTATTTCTCATATATATATATATATATATATATATATATATATATATATATATATATATATATATATATATACATATATATATATATATATATATATATATATATATATATATATGTATATATATATATATATATATATATATATATATATATATATATATATATATATATATATATATATATATATATATATATATGTATGTATGTATGAAATACTTGACTTTCAGTGAATTCTAGCTATATATATATATATTTATTTTATTTACATAAAAGAAATACTTGAATTATCTATCCATTAGATGGCAGTATTGTCCTGTTTAACTTCTCTGTTCATGACTGAGAAATCATTTCGGCCACCGTGTTCAATGGAGAAGTCTGTTCTACATATTTACAGGCAACATACACCTTCCCCTTCGAACTGTCCTGGATGAACTGAAATTCTTGTTTCCATTCGTTTTGGAACTTGCAAGCGTATTTATATTGTGGGAAAGCGGACGTGAGAATAGGCTGTCCCCACTCAGTCTCAGGTCCGCATTGAGCTGGAGGGGGCGTGGCCTCCAGATCCGGCTGAATACCGGGAGTTTGTCGGGAGAAAATCTCTGCCGGGAGGTTGTCGGGAGAGGCGCTGAATAACGGGATTCTCCCGCTAAAAACGGGAGGGTTGGCAAGTATGGTCATATGGAGGCTTTAGATCTTAAACTGTCGATGCCTTGCTACAATACATTATTCAAAATAATTACTACCATTAAGTTTTCTGACAACAAAGGGGGATTTTCCACATTTCTGGATGTGCTTAATAGAAATACTTGGGAATCCAATGCAGGACAGATGTTTGCATTTGTGTGAACGCTGCGACGACTTGCAGTGACCAGCGTGCACTTTGCTGCCCCCCCTCCCCTCCCCACACAGGCCCATCTGCCTCTGTCTCAAAGCTCCAGCTGTGGCAGCGTCATCCCGCAAAGTCTCAGCTTCGCCCCTCGAGACCTGAACACTCGCTGCCTGCCAAAAAGTGAGTCATGCTGTCGCATCAGATAAACAACACAATAAACAGGAGACACTGCATTGATGGAATAATCTGCGCCATTTTACAAGCAAACCATCCGAAAACATGCTTGTTATATAATCATCATTATTATAATTTTCTCATTGTGTCATGGCTGCCTTTTGCGAATTAAAATTCACTGCAACTTTGTATGTTCACTCAGTGCTCGTTTAAAACAGTATCTCACATATCAGCAACCACTTTGTTTTATCTACGGCGACAAACAGTGTGAAAATCCTTGCGTGTAAAAACCACACTCCGCGTACGTGCACGCACTCATTTTACGTAGGCGTTGTTACGTTTTACGCTCGTTAAAACGCATTTTGCACATACGTGGACCAGTAGCCAGTAGATGTTTGTGACCAATCAGAAAGGAGGAAAATTGCCGAACAGTTGTGTGCCAGCTAGTTTCATTGGATCGTATATCTATACTCCTATACAAGCTGTACACTGACTACCCTAAGTTGGATCCAAGTTTTATTTTTACAGTATAGTACAGTATTGTCCATTGAGAAGATACAAAAATGGTTCTAAAAGGCGTGGCGCTGTTGGGAGAGTGGCCGTGCCAGCAACCTGAGAGTTCCTGGTTCGATCCCCACCTTCTACCAACCTAGTCACGTCCGTTGTGTCCTTGAGCAAGACTCCATATGTACTCAATTTTGCTCCTGATTGGTCGTGGTTTGTGCATTGCATGGCAGCTCCCGCCATCAGTGTGTGAATGTGTGTGTGAATGGGTGAATGTGGAAATAGTGTCAAAGCGCTTTGAGTACCTTGAAGGTAGAAAAGCGCTAAGTATAACCCAATTACCATTTAAATTGTGAGGAGGGAATTATGGCAGTTATTTTGTGTCTTTATTACGAAAGCTTCTTTTTTTTTTACACTGAATTTTTTGCATTTTGTGAAGATAATTTTTATACATCAAATTATGTTGACAATATCAATGAACAAATGTTTGTGAGCAAAAGGCGTGTGTTTATAAATTCAATGTTTTAAAATGCTATGTATAAAAATGCAGTGTTTAAAAATGCAGTATTTAAAAATTCAGCAGATAAAAATTTAGTGTAAAGAAACTCGGTTTAAGAAAAAATCTGTTTGAAAATTCACTGTTTTAAAAATTCAGCACTCAGCAGATAAAAAAATCAGTGTTTTAAAATTAATTGCATAAAAATTCAGTGTTTTAAATTTTATTGTACAGAAATGTATTGTTTTAAAATTCAGTGTTTAAAAATTCAGTGCAGAAAAATCCATTGCTTCAAAAGACAAAAAAGACAAAATATCAGTCACATAAATACAGTGTAAAAAAAAAATGCTTTCATAATAGTGACACAAATTAACCTCCATATGTACTCAATTTTGTAAGACACTGTACATTGTGAGATATGACCCATAATAGCCATCATCAGATGTCATGGACATATAACCCCTAGTGGCCATAACCTGACCTACAATCAAACAGGGGAAAAAGTCCAATGTAAAGTACAGTGTTAGAACTTAGTACCAATTAGTGTTTGGTTTAACAATAATAATACCTCATTCATCCTGAACAAGGAATATATTTTGATCTTGGATTGAGTTGTGTGTGTTGCGAAACTGCACTTTTATCATATACAACCCTTACAGAAAAAGATGGAATCACCAGACTTAGAGCAAGTTCCTTCAGTTGGTTAATTTTTTAGAAAAAATGCAAACAGACATGACACAAAACTGTAGTCTTTTCAAATGGCAACTTTCTAGTTTTAACAAACACTTAAAGAAATCAAGAATGTAAATTGTGTTATTCAGTAAGTTACATTTTTAGATGAAGCCGAGAGAAAACATTTAAGAATAATTCAATTCTGAGGAAATAAAATATGAAATGGACATGAATCATGAATCATGGCTCCAACACGAGAGATGTCAATTGAAACAAAGAAGATGATTATCAAACTTCTTTAAAAAGGTAAATCATCACGCAATGTTGCAAAAGATGTTGATTGTTCACAGTCTGCTGTGTCTAAACGCTGGACTAAGTACAAAAAACATGGGAAGGTTGTAAAAGGCATGCATACTGGTAGACCAAAGAAAACATCAAAGCGTCAAGACAGAAAACTTCAAGCAAAATTAATTGAAAACAGAAAATGCACAGCAAAAAAAATAAGGAACAAATGTGAGGAAACTGGAGTCAACATCTGTGACCGAACTGTAAGAAAGTGCTGAAAGTAAATGGGATTTAAATACACATAAGCTAAACAAAAGCCGTCATTAACATATTAACAGAAAAATCAAGGTTACAGTGGGCTAACGGAAAGCAATCGTGGACTATGGATGACTGGATGAAAGTCTATTCAGTGATTAATCGTGAATGTGCATTTGGCAAGGTGATGATGCTGGAACTTTTGTTTGGTGCCATTCCAGTTAGATTTATGAAGACGACAGCCTGAAGAAAAACATGCACATTTTCCACAGTCATTGATGATATGGGGCTACATGTCAGGTAATGACATTGGGGATGGCTGTCATTACGCATTCAATAAATGCACAACTTTACGTTGACATTTTAGACACTTTTCTTATTCCATTAGTCGAAAGGATGTTTGGGGGTGATGACATCATTTTTCAAGATGATAATGCATCTTGCCAGGAAGAAAAAAACTGTAAAAACTTTCTCTGAAGAAAGATACACAAGGTCAATGTTCTGGCCTGCAAAAAGTCTACATCTCAATCCAATTAAAATCTGTGGTGGAAATTGAAGAAAATGGTCCATGACAAGACTCCAACCTGCCAAGCTGATCCGACAACAACAATCAGAGAAAGTTGGAGCAAGATCGATGAAGAGTACAGTTTGTCACTCGTTAAGTTCATTCCTCAGAGACTGCAAGCTGTTATAAAAGCCAGAGGTGGTGCAACAAAGTACTAGTAGTGCGTTTTAGTGTTATCAGTTTGTTTTTCATGATTCCATATTTTCATCTCAGAATTGAGTGATTCCATACTTTTTTCACTCTGCTTGATCCAAAAATGAAACTGTTACAGACTACCCTATTTTTTTTTTCTTGAATTCTTTGATTGTTTCTGAAAGCCAGAAAGTTGCCATTTGTAATGACTACATCAGGGGTGTCAAACTAATTTTAGCTCAGGGGCCGCATGGAGGAACATCTGTGCATACGCGGGCCGGACTATTGAAATTATGGCATTAAAACAAAAAATAAAGACAACTTCAGATTGTTTTCTCTGTCTTACTTTGGCCAAAAACAGAACAAACATATTCTGAAAATATTACAATAATAAAAATACCAGCAGCAGTAAAGTTTAGATCAATGAAGGAAAGAAAAAAGTGAATTAATGTTTATAACTGAATAAATTTACATATGCATAACAATTTGTTTTCTTTTGTGTTATTATTTTTTCATGAATTAAGTAACGTTTATGACAACCTTTTTCCAAAACACAATATACTGTAGAATGTGAGATAAAACAGGATAATGCATACATTTATCATGTGTATTCAAAACGCTTACAAAAAGTGGGAACCCAAAAATGTACTGTGGGACCTCATTTTTATGACTTGATGGGGTCCATTTTGAAAATTCTTCGCGCCAACACTGATGGAGTATTGGTGCGTGCAAAATACTAATCAAATATCATCCCAGCAGCCATAGATAATTAATTTGCGGGCCAGACCCGGCCCGCGGGCCTTGACTTTGACATTACTGGACTATAGTTTTGTGTCATGTCCATTATTGGAATTTTTTATCTCCCAAATTAAACAAATGAATGAACATCCTCCATGTCTGGTGCGTCCATATTTTCTTCAGGAGTTGAACTAAAAATGTTGACTGTTTCTGCCATCATCTGTCAGCAGGCAACAGCCACACGCACACGAATGACGGCGTGCACGACAGACAGAGAAAAAGTGAGTTCTGCAACCGATTGCTGTCAGAGCCCAACATTTTCCTCGACTCCTTGTCCTACCCGGATAACAGCCAGGCCTCCGACACGGTCAGCGTGGACAGCTCCGACAGCCTGGAGACCAGCTTCTCTGCATGCTCACCTGATAACATCTCCAGGTTGGAAGCTAATATACCCAATGTGCGACCATGTGTGAGCGTGTGTGTGTGTGTCTCATCCAAACCAAATCCTCTTGTGTTGTCAGTGCCAGTATGTCCAACATGGTCAAGCTTGAGGAGATGGAGCGTTTACTCCGAGAGGCTCAGGTGGAAAAGCTACGACTGCTTGAGCACAGGGTAACACTTCACAGTCAAATGTGCACAATCAGCACATAAGCCGTATCCAAAATTATGCCTTTGGGGTAGAGTTTGAGGTGTGATGTTGAGTCTGACCAAGCTGACGTTGTAGGAGCGTGAGATGGAGATACGCAGGCACGCCCTGGAGGAGGAGCGAAGAAGGAGGGAGGAACTGGAGAAACGTCTGCAGGAGGAGACCGCCAGGAGACAGAAACTTGTGGAGAGGGAAGTGAAGCTCAGGGAAAAACAAAGATCTCAGGTACAGTTCTCCTTCATGCATATACAGTACAGGCCAAAAGTTTGGACACACCTTCTCATTTCAATGCGTTTTCTTTATTTTCGTGACTATTTACATTGTAGATTGTCACTGAAGGCATCGAAACTATGACACCTGTGAAGTTAAAACCATTTCAGTTGACTACCTCTTGAAGCTCATCCAGAGAATACCAAGAGTGTGCAAAGCAGTAATCCGAGCAAAGAGTGACTATTTTGCAGAAACTAGAATGTAAAATATGTTTTCAGTTATTTTACCTATTTTTGTTCAGTCCATAACTCCACATGTGTTCATTCATCGTTTTGATGCCTTTAGTGACAATCTACAATGTAAATAGTCATGAAAATAAAGAAAACACATTGAATGAGAAGGTGTGTCCAAACTATTTGGTTTACCTGCACGGATCTAGTGACATCCAATACAAGACCTAGATCTAAAAGGTTCACTTTTTACTTTGTTAAAAGATGCAACCCCCTTTGATTTTAAACATTTTTCTTTAAATCTTCTTAAGCTCCTTACGTGAAGCAACATTATTTAAACAGCTCCCACTGCTAACTACAACCACAATTTAAAAAATATGGTTAAAGTAACATCAATCAAAGCTGACCATTGTCAACTTAAAATGGCATGATTTATTATAGAGCTGTTGCGTAACATTTATTAAAGCATTAATAAAGCATCGGAAAAAAATGAATTTATAATTTCTAAAGCATACTTCCGAACACATCTTAGTTTGTCATAAACGCGGTCATATTTTTCTCCTTGTGTGAATGCTAAAAAGTATAACTGTGTTTATAAGAATATATTTAATAGAATCAAAAATATAACTATGAACATGTGACACATTTCTGGGAATTTCACCTTTTCTGCGACACTTTATCCCCATTCGAAATGAATGGACAATTTTGCAAATTTCAAAATGTAATAATTTTTAGCTATTTTTGCACTTATACACCTCAGTCATATATTTTAATACTTGACGTGTGGTAATGTCATGCTAGCTTTTTTAGCCAATTTTACAGGTATACACCTCTGAATAATTTATTTTGGTATTTGATGCATCTTTACTGTTAGAATGCTAATATTAGCTTTTTTAAAATACATTTTTGCAGGTATACACCTTAGTCATATATTTTGGTACGTGACGTGTGCCAATGACATGCTAGCTTTTGTTTACTGAATTTTAAAGGTATACACCTCAGAATCGTTTATTTTGGTATTTGACGCATGCTTACTGTTAGAATGCTAATGTTAGCATGTTAGCTTTTTTTAGTTTATTTTTGCAGGTATACACCTCAGAGTGATGTATTTTGGTACTTGATGTGTGCTAATGTCATGCTAGATTTTTTAGCGAATTTCACATGTATACCTCAGAATCATTCATTTGCGTACTTGATGCAACTGCTTAGTACACCTCAGTCCTATTTTTGGGTGGGAAAAAAAATGCTGAAATGCTATGTTCAGCTTTAATATTTCAGCATTCATGCGTAACTTCTACAAAAATTGCCTTTTCTAGCTATTAATAATCTCTACAAAATGCTTAATGTTGTATTTCTATATGTTATAAATGACTGAATCAACATATAGTATTGCATCATTTACACACCAGTTGTTTAGGTATTGTCAATGGTTTGCTAGATCATTTAGAAAGGGTATGTAAATAATTATTCTCTTTACAAGTACATTTATACATGCACTTACACATACAGTATAAATAATGATAATAACTAATGAGAATTAATGTCAAAAACATGGGTTATAAATTATGAATTACATTTTTTCTAATCTTTAATTAATATGTTTATTAATAATTAATAAAACATTTATAACTTTGTCTATAAACTTCATTCTAATTAGTATGCATGTCGGAAATATGCTTTATAAATAATGACTTCAGAATATACACATGCTTTATTAATGCCTAATATTGTGTACTTATTATAAAGTGTTACCGAGCTCTTGTATTGGATCTCATTAGATTTTGCATATATCTCATGAAGTGTAAACTAACATGTTTGGCCCACAGTCCAGACTACTGACACGCTACCTGCCTGTAAGGAAAGACGACTTCGACCTTCATGACCATATCGAGGTGGCGGGACACAATCCGGATGCTTGCTTCCATTTGGCCGTCACGGACAAAACGTGCCGAGGCTTCCTTGTCAAGATGGGGGGGAAAATCAAAACCTGGAAGAAACGCTGGTTTGTGTTTGACCACAATCGCAGGACTCTCACTTACTATGCAGGCAAGTAACTCGTATTGCAATTAAAAAGAGAGTGAAGTTTGAAAATATGATGGGTTTTTTCCTCCTCTGTTTACCACAGATAAACATGAAACCAAGATGAAAGGAGTCATTTACTTCCAGGCCATAGAAGAGGTTTACTATGACCATTTGAAGAATGCACACAAAGTAAGCATTTTTATAGTGGGTCAAATGGGACAAAATCAAATAATAAATAAATATTTAAAGAATTACTTAAATGTGTCATCAATTGATTATAATTGGAATCAAATACAATAATGTATAAATAATGTATTTGATATAACAGTACATTTAATCAGTCAATAAATTAGTTCAGTATTTAATCAATTATTGATTTAATTAATTGTTGACTTCATGATTTATTTATTTATTTCATGAACCTTCCTGATTGTTTTCCATATGTCAAACACAGCCATCAAAGTCAGTGGGCGACGCTAACAGGACTCTAGTCCAATGATTGCTTTGGTCTGAAAGCCTGGAACTTTGGGAAGTCCTTTAAAACATAGTGAATAAGGAGGATTCCCTCTAATTTTTTCAGGAGTTGGCGTTAGATATTGTAGACCTTGCCGACTTTGTGGAAGCAAGACCTGCTGAACCCAGAGCAAGTAGCAGTTAAACGTAAAGGAATTTATTGAAGTTGTCGGAGTTATTTCCGCACTTTCAGGCAAAATATCGACCAGTACTCCTCCGCTTCCCTGGTCGAGTGGAGGGGTAAACAATCAGGTGTTAGGACCCGCCCACTGATTTTGATGGCTGAGCTTGACAGATACATTTGTGAAGTAATTAAATAAATCATATCATGAACTAATAAATTAAATTGTGAAAAAATTAATTCAATCATGACATAACTAAATCACAAAATAATTAAATGTACTTTTACATGGAAAATAAGACATTTATTTATTTAATTCCAATTATTGTTAATGACAAATTTAATTATTACATTATTTATTTATTTAATTTTGTCCCATTTGACCCTCCATCTTTTTTGTTTGCCTTATTTTTTAATAGTGTTGACATCTTTCCTAACTTTCTCCCATATTTTCCTTTTTCCTCAAAACTACTTCCACACACACACACACACACACACACACACACTAGAGTCCCAACCCCTCGCTGACCTTCAGTGTGAAGACTCACGATCGTGTGTACTACATGGTAGCCCCGTCCCCTGAGGCCATGCGTATCTGGATGGATGTCATTGTGACGGGCGCAGAGGGACACATGCACTTCATGCTGTAACGCAGCCTAAGAGGTGTTTTGTGTGTGTAAGATTTGCACAACTCCACAACATTTGTTGGAACAAGTATGTGAACATTCGGTCGCTCAACCACTCTATCATGTAATCAATTATAAAAATCATAATGTACCAGTCTTATCATTAAGCTATAATTGTTTATGTACTAGATCTACATCCATTTGTAGTGTCAAACTAGCAAAAATAATAATAATCTACCGCACAGTCATGGTTCAGGTCTACTACAAAATAATACAGCTGAAAACGGCAAAAAACTAACAAAAATCGGAACAGCTATGAAGACATAAGTGTTGCCTATGATTATTTCTCAGTAAGGAATCAGAGGGCAGCGAGAAAACAGGGCACTGCAGCAAAGTAGAGACTGTGGAGAATACCGCAGCATCCAGTTAGCATGTTTATTTAGTCATATGAATTCAAATAAAATCTGCTTGACCAATGAGCATCCAGAAGTGTAGGCATATGCTAGTAGTGCCAACCGACATGTCACAGGCTACTGGAGCCATGCAGAGGCGGTTCTGTGCAGTGCAAAAGGGGCATTATAATGTGCAAAAACACGCACTTTTATTCCATAATTGACAGTGGTGTAAATTACTCCTTGTTCTCCATATCTTTACGTTTAATCACTATAATCATTAGTCATGTTTCTTAAGCACTTAAGTCTGTTTTATTTGATCGGAGTGTCCTGGTGATCTCTAATCAACAGCATTGTCTTACTTAGTGTTTACATGAATGCACATGTTGCCATATGTTTTACAATTACTTTTTACACGTGACAGTGTATTATTTTTACCTCTTATAAACGCCAGCATTTTAGGGAGGGATTTTTTGTGTGCCAAAATTAGATGATTACATAGACAATTAAATGTGAAATGATTTAATACAATTGGAAGTTAAAAAGTTTCACTATTAATTAATTTGTAAAATTTGATAAATATTAATAATGAAACTATTATACAACTCTATTATATGATATATTATATCATAACTGTTTATTAATTTCATGACCAATACATCATTTAGATTTACCATGCTTTTCAACCGATCAGATTACTGACTGTTTCATAAAAATGCCAAGTCATTGAATAATTAAAAAGGCCATGAAAAATACTTATTATGAATTAAATAACCTGGTCATTATATTAATAATCAGTAAATAGTTTCACTATAGTTAGTTAGTGTAATATTTCACAATTCAATTGTTTGTTGGATACTATATTATACAAAAAATGTATTCCAATTTAAAATAAATTATCTAAAATTAAATGTACTTAATTTTGGTTGTTTCCATAGCGTTTATGATTGCTGCTGCCAGTATTATCAGTAGAACAAATTGCGCCCTCTAGCTGTAATAAAGGCTGCTAACACAATGTGATAAGGTCACGTCAACATTGCAGTATTATTTTTTTAACCAGCAGAGGGCCTCAGTGCGAGATTTATTGTACCAAAATGACGTAATGCTCTCAGTCAACTCTCGCAGAGCAGTATAGAAATGTTTGTCAGTTTAAATTTGAACATCAATATGCTCCTGTATATGCGTTGTATATCACAATTATATATTTTTGTATTGCACAATACATGGTTGACACGTTTTTTAAAAAATATATATATTTTGTGTCTTAAAAAAATGAAATAAATACTTTTGAATACAAATGTTATTTTGGTATCTTGTATTATTTCTGCAGGCATAAATTGACGTTAAGTAATATCTTTTGGATTTTAGATTAACTAATCACTTTTCCATGAAAATTGGGAATAATAAATAACATTAAATTTTTGTCAGTGAACCCCATAACATGTGAATAACATGATGGCGTTAAGCAGCTCTGGCATAAATGCAATGTGCCTAAGGAATGCATGCATTCATGTAAATTTGCTACCCTGACGTGACTTGTGTGTACCCTAATTGCTCTAGGCAAAACGACAATCATCAGTATCCAGTTATTTACCCCAGATACAAACACAATTAGATCAAATGTATCCGCCAAATAACATTAAAACATGTGTTCAATTCACACTTTGTGTCTTTTAAGTGCTTGAGTAAAGCACTCATGTTTAGAAACTCCTCCCACTGTTGCTCACACACTTCTATTGGTTGACCTAGTGGGGTTGGCATAGAAACACAGAATGAAGCATGCTAAATTAGGCTCTAAAGAGGCACATTGCTCTCCAGAGGCAGATGCAGACACAAACACATCCACGAGATGTACCAGGGTGGCTGTCCCAGTGCATTATGGTTGTTGAAATTGCTGCATCACGCTGGGAACACACACAAACACTTTATTGACTAAGAAAGCTTATGCAATGCCAACTCTTCAGTGTGTTCTGTTGCCATAAAGTTCTTTGTAGTAATAACTTTTAAGTGTTGATGAGGTATTATCATGTGATATGGACAAAAGGCTCTATTCAGTGGACCTTCTCATATGGGTTTCCTATTCCAAACCGCGGAAAGGATCATGGCCCAAGTGAATAATGTAATTATGATTGCTTCCAAAACAGCCATTATTTCTACATGCTCTTTAAGCTCATGTTTAATATTGCAATACAAACAAACGTGTGTTGCACATTACTGATCTGTATGGTGCACCATAGCTTCATGAAAAGAAGAAATAAAAAAAAAAGCACCTAACTTCTCCACGAAAAAACATGTCTTTTACGTGACAGGACATCTACAGTGTGTAAAACACATTCTACTGAACTGGTGCTCACAAAAGGGTAAACATTTGTCAAAACATGCTCTACTGCAACCACGTTTGGGTGTTGAGTCGAATTGCAACCCAATCTGGTACACACCTCAAGGCAGGGGTATTCAACTTGTGGCCCTGGGGCCAAACCTGCCCCGGAAATGAAACCATACCGGCCCCTGAGTTCATTTCAAAACTAGGGAGACAAACATTTTTGCAGCAAATTCCTAAAAACATTAGAGTGCTCCTGTTGTAAAGAGGAATATGGAACAAAGTAAACACATTGGCAGATTACCATGAATTGATTTACTTGGACCCCGACTGAAACAAGTTGAAAAACTTATTCGGGTGTTACCATTTAGTGGTCAATTGTACGGAATATGTACTATACTGTGCAACCTACTAATAAAAGTTTCGATCAATCAATCAAAGATACTTGCATTGACATTTTAACCTTGCTAGCAAACTTGGGATTTACATAAATGAGTCCTTTCCTTTTTGGCTGGTACAATTTTTTTTAGTAATGTGATTTACGCAACTAAGGTGTTGCTGCAGCTTGTTCTTCAAATGCAGTTAGTAGTCATTTGTTCAGCTTCTTTGGTTATATTAGTGTTCCTCAAGTTTCCATTTTTGGTCCTCTCTTTTTCATTATTTGGGCGACTCAACTGGTGGCCTGTGAGCTCAGTTAAAAAAAACTTGAGAGACTAACATTTTTGCAGCAGATTCTTAAAAACGCTAGTAGGTCCTTAAAAACAGCAGAGCGCTCCTGTAACTGTAACAAAATAAATACCGTATTTTTCGGACTATAAGTCGCTCCGGAGTATAAGTCGCACCGGCCGAAAATGCATAATAAAGAATGAAAAAAACATATATAAGTCGCACTGGAGTATAAGTCGCATTTTTTGGGAAAATTATTTGATAAAACCCAACACCAAGAATAGACATTTGAAAGGCAATTTAAAATAAATAAAGAATAGTGAACAACAGGCTGAATAAGTGTATGTTATATGACGCATAAATAACCAACTGAGAACGTGCCTGGTATGTTAATGTAACATATTATGGTAAGAGTCATTCAAATAACTATAACATATAGAACATGCTATACGTTTACCAAACAATCTGTCACTCCTAATCGCTAAATACGATGAAATCTTATACATCTAGTCTCTTACGTGAATGAGCTAAATAATATTATTTGATATTTTACGGTAATGTGTTAATAATTTCACACAAAAGTCGCTCCTGAGTATAAGTCGCACCCAAACTATGACAAAAACTGCGACTTATAGTCCGAAAAATACGGTAGACCAAAATGAAATGTCTACTGAAGAGGACACTGGTTCTCAGGAATATACACAATAAGACTAATAGTGAAGGGAGAAATCCGGCCCCATGGTCCTTAGCTTTCTGGACATGTGGCCCCCAAACAATTTCACTGAATATCCCTGCCTTAAGGGGACTGGCAAGCACATGTCGGTGAAATTTGAGAAAGTTTGGATGAAAAACATGGCCGCCATAAAGCAAAATATCTTAGACGAAATTGCTGCTCGAGTCATAAGTCATTAACCATTGGACTAATGATTATAAACCTATGATGGTATCTGTAATAAACGCTAGTTTTTCTTCCAAAACATTTGGAGCACAAATCATAGGTAGCGCCAAAAATAAAAATAAAATGACAATGCATTTTATTTTATTAAAATCCATCATCAATGTAATCCTGTTTGCATCACTTTGACTGAGATGCAGTACACGCCTGAAATGGCAATGACACTAATTAGCACGCCCTTTTCGTGTTAAGCTACGTATGATAATTGTGCTCCCTCGTAGCCGATTGGCCAGGTTGCAGTTGACATGAACGTGCCTTCTATTCAGGTCAGTGAGCTTGCAGCGTGAGGAGGTCACAGTGAAACCATGTTGAGATTTGAACAGTGAAAATATTCCTTCGTTCTCAATGACAGCATTATGTCATTCTTCCATATTAAATTAGCTGAAAGGATAATCCGACTTCATAATAAATCCTGCTTTATATTTGCATTAAAACGAGTTGTCCACTTTCTAAGCACACATATTTTATTGGTTAAATAGGAAACTACATAGTTATGACTATGCACACAGATCATCTGAGTATAAGCGGGATCAGGATATGTGTCCATGCACGAGCCAGAGGCCTCATCTCGGCATTTTTTCAAATGTCCACTGAGCCATTCATAATGGCAGCTGACTGAATCACTTCCATGCCCTCTTCAAAGTCTCTCCCTTTGTGATCTAGCCATGTTACATAGGAGCAGGCAAACACATAAGGGCGCATGTACATAGGGACCAGCTCAAAAACAAACGAAATGGCACATTTTCTGCTACATACATCAGAGATAGGTTGTGGAATGTATATTTTTGGAGCTGCTCTGGATACCAACATAGGGGTGCTCCAGGAAAGAAGTAAGGGTTTGACGTCCTCTACAAAAAGCATGTGTAACAAAAGTTAAAATACTGTAGAAAAGACTGAATTAAAGTCTGTAGGAAAAGCACCCAACCTGTTCCTTTTCCTGCTCCACAATGTTCCTGAGTGCCAGTCAGGCTTGTGCAGATGTTTGTGCTCAAGTGCTGGCGTCTTTCCTTCGTGAAACCAGTAGATGAAAAACCGACACACAGTTGTGAAGTTAAAGGGGAGTGAGGGAGATGTCACAAGGATGATTTTTATTTTCTTGTACCACCAGCAGATGGCGGTTTATTCCCAACCCTGCGTACCGGCACCTTGGAGACAGGTATCTTGGTGCGAGGTGATTCTCTAGCTTGTGGGATTTGTGAGGCGCCGTGCTTGATGGGGATCCTGGAGTCACGCGGTAAACTGACGGGTTGTTTGGACTGGTGAGGCAGCTGACTCTGCTCCTGGCTGTGTTTAGTGGTTGGCACATGGACCTCAACACTGACACCTTTGTCTCTGCTTCCTGTATCGTGGAAGCCCAAGAGAGGCCTGTTCTCTTCGAACACAGGAGTAGGTGGGTCCCTGCTTGATTCATCCTCAGCGTGGTGGCTGTCTCGCACTGTTTGCTTTCCTGTTCGGCCTCCACCAACTACAGGGATTTTGCTTACTGCCCTTACTTGTGTCCTCTTTTCTTTGGAGGGGTCCATGCGTGACCCATTAAGCTGCTCTTCCACTTTGGGACTTTGTGCATCTGTGCTACCCGGGCTAGACAACTGCCCGTTTGTCGGCTCCTCGCTTGCCGTCATCTTGTTAGATGGTGCAGCTTCACTTGGCAAAGGCACAGGGGAAGTCGGAAGGGAAGTGACAGGGGAAGGGGAGGATTTGGTTGGAGAAATTGGGATCTGAGCGGAAACAGGACGGCTTTTTGAATCATGGGTCAGGGCAGAAGGGCTATCTGAGAATGTAACTGGAACATTGGTCAAGGTAGGAGGGCATTTTAACACTAGACCTGGAACATGGGCCGGGGTAGGAGGGCCTTTTGATAGTGTAACTGGCACATGAGCAAGAGAAGGAGGACCTTCTGACAGTAGGGCAGGAGGGCTTTTGGACACTGGAACAGGAACATCAGCCGGGGCAGGAGGGCTTTTTGACACTGGATCCGGAGCAAGGACCAGGGTGGGAGGGCCTTTTGATAGTGTAACTGGCACATGAGCCGGAGCAGGAGGACCTTTAGACGTTGGAACTGGAACATTATCCAGGAAAGGAGGGCTTTTTGACACTGGAACAGGAATATGAGCCAGGGCAGGAGGGCCTTTTGACAGTGCAATTGTAAAATTATCAAGGGCGTGGGGGCTTTTTGACACTGCAACTGGAACATGGGCAGAGGAAGGGGCGTAAATTGAGGATGGCACACCAACTGAAGGAGATCCAGACACTGGTATATATGCAGGAGCAGGAGGGTCTTTTGATACAGTCACAGGTAAAGAAGGAGTTTTGGATTGGGAGACTGGAATCTGCCCTTTTGCATGACTAGTGGTGTCTAAAAACGCAAGAGACTGTTCAGCCCTGGGTGGGCTAGTCTCAGGTTGGGCACAATCTGGAGGGATAGAGTTCCTATTAAGGATCCCCGACTGTGCAGGTATAGAAATGCTTGGCACAGATGGCATAACCGTTGTTATGGTGGAAATGAAAGGAGGTATGGTATTTGAAGCGGATTCAACCTTTGCAAGTACATTTTGAGGTTTGGTGTAGTTGGAAGTTTGCAAGTTAAAATCATTAGCAGGTTGGTTAAAGGTGGAAGGGGAGGCTGGATGTGGGGTTGCAGGTTTGACAGATGTGAAAAGAGGAGGGGTAGCTTCAGGGACAGGCTTACTTACTGAGGTGAGGGTTGAACATGGATGTGCTGCAGTGTCTAATGAAGCCAGTTGGCCATCAGTTGAGTTAAGACGTGTCTTGTTCATAGAGGCCTGGTTATTGAAAGTGGTAGTAGTAGCAGTCATTGTGACTGAAGGGGTGAACACTTTTGGAGGAGTTGTTGATGTCACTAGAGTAAATGAAGGTTTAATGTTAGCAGATTTGATTGTAATTCCAATACAAGGTTGCTCAAAGGTTAGAGCAGAGTCTGAGCTTGGTTTGACCGACTGAGTGGTAAATGTGGAGGGTTTGGTAAAAGTGCTCATGATTGGAGGGGTGGCTACAGGCGAAAAAGTGGAGGTTGTTGGCGTGGCGGAAGTTAGTCTAGAGAGGTGAAAAGTGGTCGATGCTAAAACCTCAGGTGCTTCCGAACTTGTGGCACATTTGACTTTTCCCCATTCCGCCTGCACACCGGCCATGATGTCTCCTCCGGAGATGGACTCAAAGGTGAGGAGAGAGGAAATGTCCTCCAACAAGGAGCCCAGGCTACTTTCAGGTGCCACCTTTCCATCCTTCATATCACCTGCTGCTGTCGGAGAGCTCTGAGTGGCCTCACTGCTCACTTTCTCAGGGCTCTCAAGGGAACGAGGGTGAGATTTAGGGGTGAGACTGAGGTCCTCTTTGATAATTTCCACACTGTTAGATCGGGACGACATGAGCAGTGGGCTTAGGGGAGCGTCCACTTTGTCCTCCTTGTCTTTCGAGCGGAACTTCACGCTGTCAAAAAGACTCTTCAGCCCTTGCCGTTGTGGACGCACTGGCTGGGAAATTGTGTGGACCTTGCGGTCTCCGCCTCCTCTACGAGCCCCTTTCAGTCGAGAAAAAAAACTGAGGGACTTGGCCGAGCCGGTTGAAGAGATGGAGTTGCGGGCAGCAGCCATCTCGTCCGTCAGCTCCTCCTCTGTATGCTCGCCGTCTCCTTGACTCACCCCCTGCGCCTTCTCCTTGTCTGCTTCCGACTCAGAATCAGGTGAAGCACCTTCTGGTAATCCATCGTGGGTTTGGCTCCTGATAACAGGTGATTTGTTGTTTTTCATAGAAAAGATGCTACCAGGCTTGCGTTTTCCAAACAGCTTGAATCCTTTGCGAATTTTCCCACTTGACTCACAAGGAGGGGGGTCCATGTTGTCTGTCTGTACATCCATCTTCTTTGCGTCGTCCCCCCCTCTCTTGCTGCGGTTATTATTCCCTCGTTACAGGATGGAGCATTTATATGAGAGCGTATCTTTGTCTCCCTCGGAAAAACGTCTTTACCTCTGTTGCTCTCGCCGCGTTTCTCGTTTTCTCGTCTTCTCGTCTGCCTGAGTCCCCTCCCTCTGTCTATCTCCAACGCTTTCTCCTCTATTTCTCTCTCCAAAGCCCCTCCCCTTTGACTCCTTTTTTTTGCCTGGCTCCTCTCCATGGTTACCATGGCAACTGAGGGCTAAGCTGCTTTCGTCATCAATGCCGAGCCAGGGGCTGTCATCAACATTTTCTCCCTCCTCTCTATGCCTGATGACTGTTTACATAAACATCAAAGACAAATGGACTATTAATAGGGCTAAATTTAGATGAGCAAATTATGTCATTTATTTTTAATGTCATCATTAATCCATCTAACTCGCTGAATCTCGATATCGATCTTAAAAATCCATTAATGTAGCAGTGTTTACTTCCTAGAAAATGTGTGACAGACTTGATTAAATACATTTGTATTTAGTAGATAGCTTAGCTCACTTCACCAATACAATTTAAAATACTTATGTGAGACATTGCAGACTATTGGGAAGTATATCGAACTAAGTTTTAAAATAAAATGTTAGGCGGCTGTCAATTTCTACAACCAGTAAATTAATTTTAAAGTGTTGGGAGGCAGCCCTTTGAACACTTAAACAGTGTTAAATCAAGTTGTTTAGAAATGTTTCATAAATGCTGAGGGACTTAAAAATAAAATGAGTTTAAAGTAGAAACAAACCGATCTCTGAGAAATAGATTGAACTGAATCCAAAGTTCCAGTGTTTATGTAAAATACTGTGTTGTTTTCATATGTTAAGCATTATCAAACATTGCATACTGGTAAATATATCAGAATGGTGTGCAACTAGAGTATATACCTGTACATACCTGTATGTGCATGTACACATAGTATATTCATATACCTCAATACTATTTGAATAATACATGCATAATCTTTACGTGTAACTAAAATAACTATAACCAGTTTGTTTGCAGGCAAACTTCTCTAAACCAAATTTCATTTTGTGCCTTAATCATCTCTGCTGACGCCCTGCATATAAACGAGTATATAAATGATTCATATGAGGGGATGATAGAGAGAGGGCATACTTCTTTATTTTCAGGTCAATAATTGAGGTTTTGAAGTGAAACACGCTCTCTTGTGGGCTTTGGATGAACAACAAGAAAAGCTGCAGCCTCATTCACATCAAAAGTAAAATTTCCTGATCTAATGTTTATATAAGTGGGTCAGCTCTCTTTAAATAAACCTTTTGTTCACAGACATCATAAGGTTTGAGGCAAGTACGATCCAGATTTGCAGACATACAGTACAAATAACAAGGCCTAACACTTGATTCTCCATAAACATGATGATGAAATAGCATTTCACTTTTATACCCTACAAAGTAAACTTGCATGTAAGGAACATACATTACAGAATGAAAAACAGAATGTTTAGGGCATTAAGAAATGCTATTTATAGTAATAATGTCTAAAATAAATAAGTGCTCTTTAAACCCACTGGACACTTTCACTTATTCTATCGAATAACATACAATACAAGAACTTCAAGAATGATACCTTCACAGATAATGATGCAAACATTATTTTATGCAAATATTGGAGTTAGTTTTAAAGCGCATTTTATCGCTTACCAGCGTATATTTCGGGCTGTGGAGCGCACCGGCATTGAAGCTGCACCCACCAATTTTTATAAAAAATAAATGTTTACATATATTTGCTGCACTGCACTATAAGCCACAGATATATATCGGTAAGAAACATTTTGTAAATATTTATTTACATACCTAAATTGTTTCCAAACGGTGCCTGTAATACGGCAGTAAAATGGCTGATTAAAAAAAAACATAAGTCATTGTCATGGACGTGTTAGCTGCGGAACTAGCTCTCCAATCAGCTAAGCAGACTCAATAACTCCACGGTGACGTTTTGTTGAATTTACAAAACCGAAACAATACAAAAAGAATGCCATTGTAAGTTAATAATACTAACACAGAAACTTGCAAACGTGTTAGCATATTCGCTAATGCTAACAAAGCTAGCTTGATTATATTACAATAGCGCGTACAAATATGCATTATAACACTCCTACATACATCACACACAGGAGGGCTTAGTAAGTATTAATTGCTTTAGTTATATTGTAAAACTTACAAACCTTGCTTGGAATGATAAATGAAGAATCCTTTCGAGCAGAAACGCTATGGACGAATACTTTCGGTTAAAGGAACAAAATAGGAAGTACATTTTTAACTTGCACCACCTACAGTGAGCAAACTCGTCCAAAAGATAGTTCCTTGAGCACAAACAATAACACACGTTCAGTGTCTCTGTCCGTGTTCTATGAAAAGTATTTGTTGAATACAAAACATTGTGGCCATTAACGAAGAAAAATCCATAAATCAGCCGCACCGCCTTATAAGCTGCAGGGTTCAAAGCATGGGAAAAAGTAGCGATTTATAGTCTGAAAAATACATCATTGAGCAGTATGATGCAGCTACGATAATACAATATAATAGTAAGCATTATTGATATTTTGATAGTCTTAATATCTTGTGCAGGTGTTCGATAACTATATACTCTATATACTGTGTATATATATACTCTATAATGCACGATGACTCTTAATGTCACTCAGACGCTTTTAAAACTTTAAAATTTAGTGCATCCTGTGAAAATGTTTCCGTTGTTTTTTGTTACTTCCCCATAATGCCTGATAAGAGCTTAAAAAATCAACTTTCAAAGTTTATTCAGATGATAATTAGTGGAGTGATTCCCTTCCAAGTGACAATGAAGTAGTGTTGCATCACATAACCTGATTAAGTGGCCAGTACCTCGGATAAAGAGCCTCTTTGAGACACACTCGTTCAGACATTGTGCTCCATGTGAGCAGCTTGCAGGGAAACTCTGTCCTTCTGGTGGTTGCTGTCATGTGCTTCACAGGCAAGCGTGTCATAAGTACGACGGTAGAAAAAGCGAGTGACCAGGGTGATGATGAACATCTCCATGATCATCATCTGCTGACTTAGCACTGCGGGATAACAGCAAGAAATGAATTTGGTTCATGACATGCCAAAGGCAAGACTAATAAAAATAGATTAGGAGAAATGTCTCTTACTAGATCCACGAGCTTGCGAAGAGAAAGGAGGGGAGCAGGCAATGGTTCCATCCAGAGCCAGGATGTTGATGATGGATGTCTGCAGCTGGCTTAATACAAGTATTAGCTAAGGATAAAAGAAAGATGTTATTAGGGACATGCGCAGTCTGTGCATTGTATTTTCACTAAGGTATATAGAGTATTTCAATATGTGTATTATCACATTCACTGTTACAAATGGCATTGGTGGAATGGCCACTTTACACGGCCCATATTGTACTGAGCAGCCATACCCTTCTGCCATTGCATTTTCTGCTTTGATGGTTATTTTGACCTGTGACAGTAATGCTTGTGTTGTGATTTAACTAAAGTTCTTGCTTTAATCATGACTAGTATCTATTTACATATCCTCGACAGATTGTGAAGGTGTACCTACTGTAACATTGGGGCATGTAACGGCATTCATTGTGAATGACGTGTGTGTACTCACTTGGTACATGGCATATTTGGGCACAATATTGATCATGCGTAGAAAGCTGTTGGTGTTCATGAACACGATGGCTACCGGCCACAAGGAGGTAATGGTGAGAACGCCAATGAATGGGTTGATCCAAATTGCTGTGCCCGTGATCTCCAGCTGGAAAAGAAAAGGTTTTTTTTAGGTAATTGATAGTCTACCTTAATGCGAGCATATGTAATTAAGGGATAAAACTTTACATCCGAGAGGTCAAAGTAGCCGTTTGTCCACAGTACTATGGAGAGGACACTGAGCACAGTCTTTAGGATGGCATACTGAAGTGCACCCAACTTCAGCAAGAATAGCAATCGCCTTAAAGATAACAAAATGTGTTATATTAGACAATAGCATGCATGATTAAACCTGTACAACAGTGAATGGGTCATCATCACAAGTGGCGGCTCAGTACCGTGTCATGGGCACGCGAGGTAAACACAGGCAGCAGCAGCAGCACGGCCCTGTTGTTATCTTGAAAGTTTTTCCAGAAAAGCGCTTCAGAAACAAACTGCTGCCACCCAACTCCTCTATCAGAAGGACCAACACTTTGTACACCACTACTGCAAAATAACTACAGACAGATGAACTCAAATTAAAAAACTAAAATATTAAAACTTTCAAAGTAAACAAAATCCTATACTTTTTCAGGATTTGCATCAATCATAGTTAGAGATATGATACTTGACATTTGCATGTGTAATGATTCATGAAGCGGTTTAAACTATGTTTTAACCTCTAGATATATGCATAAGCATACACTTACAGGATGTAAGTAAAGCCCAGAGTTAATTATACTCTTTTCAAATTGTGAGTTAAAGTGATCGTATTTTTTCAATGGGTATCTTGGGCCTGAAATGATATAAGAAAGTAGAAAAAACGGAAAGACGTGTTTATTAATAAAATGTTATTTTGCTGTTTTGTTTTACCAACATTTTAATGTTCAATATATAATACTGTTAATATTAATATCCGAATATGATAATAATAATAATATTAACATTATTATAACTGATATCTGTTCTCAATGCAAGTATAGCCAATGTTCAAAATATGCAATACTGTACTACTTATTTAAAATATTTAGATAAGAAATCTAAATCAAAATAATACAAATTGAAATATTGCAATTTATAGATTTAAATAACATGAAGGCTAAAAATAAAAAACGCACCAGTTTGACGTCATATCTGTAAACATGACGGCCCTGGGGATCCACATCCCGAAACAAGCCATAGTGGCAATGACCTGAAATCGAGACACAAAAGCAGAAATTACCCTTTTCATTATTACATTTTCTATTTTTTTTAAGTTGTGTGAGGGCTCTTTAATAAAGAAATATAGAGGAAAGCATGAGTAATATTTAGCAGGACCAGGATAAGGGATGCTTACCGGAGCAGCTCCATTGACCCACATGATGGTGGTCTTTTTGGGGTAGGGCAATTTCTTATAGATGTAAACACACTGCTCCAGGTAGAGCAGCAGGGAGATGCAGGACATGAAGGTGAGCATGGCGTACAGGCACATCCCAAACGCATCTAGCTCTGAAGCGAACAACCCAAAATAGCAGAGTGGGGTCAATGTAAAGTTTACAATGAGTGGCACATGAAATAAGAAATTGTAAATCGTAAGCCTGATTCATATAACAGGAAGTGTATTACAGCTTAAAAGTCTGTTGTTGCTACAGTTATTTTGGGCTGAGAAGGTGAAGACAACATACATAAAATGCAGTATTATTCATAATAAACATTTGAGGATCCCAGATGCTCAGTGTGGCTTTGTGATAGGAAACACTTACGCTTTAGAACATCCATTGCCAACGGGGGCTCCTGTAAACAAGCTGGATCAATGGTACTGTTGTCAGCTTCCTCCATGGCTCCTGAGATTCCTCTTCAATTGTTAACAAAATAGCCTTAAACTGTCCTGTAATTACAACTTCATAAGCTCTGATCAAACCTTGAATCAAAATGTCACAAAAAGTGTATTTTCCCTCACATGGCAGAATGCGAAGTTCAAGTGAAGTGTACTTTAACCTTCATGCCACTTTTAAGGAGCCCTGGCGTGATGACACAGTAAGAAATTACAAGTTTATGAGAACCCTTCCATAAGTGACTGTCACTCAGTCATTCAGTCACGGTCATTAAAATGGAACCACAAGAGAGGCAGTGAATGTAACGGCCAACTTGAACTTTGGCTGGGCGTGTGGCTCAGTAAGTATAAAAAAGGTGTAAAACAGATAAAGGATTGTGAGGAATATATAGTTTATATATTATTTAGAACATATTTTTGCATGATCAGAAAGCATTGTCAACAGTAATAGACATCTTTTTTTATCTTGAGAAGTGGATTATTCTAGTTTTGGGGTCCCCAACATGGCAGTATAACGATATGCGATTTGCATATAGTTTACAGTAATCCATTGTTTATCACTGTTGATTGGTACCGGACAAGACTGCGAACTGACGTGAAGTAGGAATTATTTATTATAAATAAAATATTTGCATAACTAACGCAAATAAATGGTTTTCTACTTTCCTAATACTTGTTTTTTACATTATGAAAGCCCTCTAGACATAAAATAACACCTTTTAGTCATCTTTACACTCTTCATATAATATAGTAATGCTGTCTGAAGCTGAGCCAATCAGTGGCTACAATACTAAAAAGTGTAATCTGATTGGTTTAGTCTCATCTGGTGGCCATATTAGTATAGTATTAATATTTTTAGTTAATTTAGGGCAAACATGTTGTACAATATGTTTAAAAAATATTTATATATATATACTGTATATGCAATGTGGTGAAACCACAATATTTGAAGCACGTTGTGGCGAGGGACGACTGTACTTCACCAAACTCAAATACAATTCCAAGTGTTTAAAACATCACTACAGACATTCGCAAAGTGTGTGTGAGGAAATTTGAAAAGTTGGTATTTAGCGGATAGTGAGTGATTCTTCATTCGTTTTTTCAGTTAGCAACAACTATATAATTCACAATACTGCCAATTAGAGGACAGGAGTGGCACCATATCGAACATAACTTCAATCAAACTGTGACAATTGGATTTGTTTAATTATTTCAGTTTTTAACAAACATCTCATACTGTATTATAATAAGCTTAGCTAGGAGTAATAATGTGCATCTCATAATCATTGTTTTGCTTTGGTGGAGGGATCTGCACTATATCTGTTTAATTTGTTTGACAGTAAGCTGCTTTATAATGTGCTGCAACGCCATCTAAAGGATCGAAGGGGAACTGTAAGGCCTTGAACTGCATAATTCTTCGCATTTGCCTTACTTCTATTATTACTATAATCATCGACAGCAAAACAAGTCAACAAGCATCTGGACCAAGGCCAGTAGGAGGAGAATGACATGGTCAGAAAACGAAAAAGATATTTTGTAACAGCTCACAACCCTGACTCAAACTCACGGAAATGTGAGGGGTAACCCTAAGGCAGTGGTTCTCAAACTTTTTTTGTCATCCCCCACTTTGGACAAGGGGGAGTTTTCAAGCCCCACCTGCCCCCATCGCCCCAACAGAACGCTAATGCCAAGCTTAACATTTTCAAATTTATCGAACATCAAGTAACATCAAGTTTTATACATTCAAACTCAATAACAAAATAAAATCAAGTTCAATAATAAATAAAATAACTTGCATCAATTCAATAATAAATAAAACAAAAGTGTTATAACTTGCATCAAGTTCAATAATAAATAAAACAAAAGTGTCATAACTTGCATCAAGTTCAATAATAAATAAATAAAAAAGTGTTATAACTTGCATCCAGTTCAATAATAAATCAAATAAAAGTGTTATAATTTGCATCAAGTTCAATAATAAATAAAACAAAAGTGTTATAACTTGCATCAAGTTCAATAATAAATCAAATAAAAGTGTTATAACTTGCATCAAGTTCAATAATAAATCAAATAACTTGCATCAAGTTCAATAATAAATGAAAATAAAAGTGCCACTTTGCAATCTTTGCCAAAAAAAGGAGGACAGGGCAAGTGAACATGAGTTTTACAGTACTCCAGCATTAGTGGCTGCAATGAGCCTGTTTTGCACTGCACAGCTTTTCAAATCGGGGTTGCAGGCTTGACACTGCCACTGTTAAAACCTCATTGAATTCGGGGCTGAGCTGCCTTGACGCGAGTGTTTCCCGGTGAATGACACATTGTGTCCAATGCGCATTTGGCGCAACCCTCTTTATTAGAGCCTGCAGCCCGTTTCTTGACTTTGCCATGCGCGCCATCAGAGCAAAAGCCCACACAGTTTTCCCATTTAAGGTCGTGTTCTTTGAGGAAACTGTTCATTATCTTGAACAGCTCATCAGCAGTGGCTCTATTTTTGATGTATTTGCAAAACAGCAAATCCTCGCACAGTGACTCGCCATTCACAAAGCTTCCGCTTAGCCCCGCCCCCATTAGTTACTGTTGCTGTCTGTCAAACTTTCGCTCCTACCTAGAAATGTAAAGCATACAGGAAAAATAAGTAATTTACATTTATCTATATAGCAGATTTCACAGACAGAACCACAAAGTGATTTCCAGTGTGTATAGAAAATGAAAGCATAGTAAAAAAAAAAAATCTAAGAATATAATAATAAAAAAATAAAAAAAATCAAAGTGAAATTTCCTCCCGTTCCTCGCGCCCCACCTGTCATGTCTCTATTCCCCACCAGTGGGGCGCGCCCCACACTTTGAGAAACGCTGCCCTAAGGGGACTTTGCTATCGAGATGCCCTCACAATCTGACAGATTTGGAGCACGTTTGCAAGGAAGAGTGAGCAAATATTCAGTGCCAGATGGATGTATAGTACTTCTATACCAAAAAATATATTCAAAAGGCAGACCATAAAATAGTAATTTAGTTTTTTATTACAGTATTTTTCCAAAATAGGAGAATATTTTATTCACATTTTCATAGGACATAAATAATTTACAAGTGTTAATAGTGCAGTTTTTAGGAGCTAGGTGTTAAAATATCTACATGGAATGACACGTTACTATTTAATCGCTAATGTTCACACTAAAATTAATGGTGTACGTCATTGATATATACATATATATATAAATATGTATAAAAATACATAATTTGACACTGTAAACATAAAAATCATTTGATGTAAACTGAAACCAGATAAAAAGTGACGTTACTATGCTGAATCCTGTCAGACATATTGCACATACTGTTGGCAGTGGTCCTCACTCCTGATCCAGTAATAAGAAATGAAGAAGTCTGACTGAGGCAAACAAGATGTAATTGTCAATGCTTTGCTAGTATAATACTAAGTAGTATGCAATTACTCAGTGCAGTTAAAAACACACACTGACTGGTAGCGTAAAGCACTAACAGTGAGCTGTTAATTTATTTGGACCACAACAAAATACAAAACTTGTGCATCAATTATGGACTGCTACTGCACACGTTTAGAGCAGTATTGGCAGTGTGGCAAGGTCGTTAAATAAAAAAAAGGGCAATGAGACAGTTCAATCCTATCTTAGGAGAGGTGACGGCTTCCGGGGATGTGCTGATGGTCAAGGCAGCGTGTGAGGTCTGCTGTTGTGCCTGATATGACCTGCTAGATCAGCAACAAGATTTTATATTAGAAACAAACGAAAAAAGATATCACACTAATTATCTCATTTTATATACCTTCTATTGCTCTCTTTCCATGGCCACGGACACGATCTGGGCGGCACCTGTAAGAGCAAAAATAAAGAATTGTTTTTTACAGAATAACATTCAAATCAAATATGTATTAACTGTACCATTGTTCTTCATGTTTTCATCCACTATGTGTTGCGTAGCATTGGCTAGCACATTAGGGTTTGGTTCCTCCATGGAAGGGCTGAAATGTAAGTGACATTGGCGATGAACAGCAAAAAAATACCTCCACTATGAATAATAATATCCATCCATCCATTTTCTACCGCTTGTCCCTTATGGGGTTGCGGGGGGTGCTATCTCAGCTGCACATGGGCGGAAGGCGGGGTACATCCTGGACAAGTCGCCACCTCATCACAGGGCCAACACAGTTAGACAGACAACATTCACACTCGCATTCATTCACTAGGGCCAATTTAGTGTTGACAATCAACCTATCCCCAGGTGCATGTCTTTGGAGGTGGGAGGAAGCCGGAGTACCCGGAGGGAAACCACGCAGTCACGGGGAGAACATGCATAGATAAATAAAATTATAACCTTTTGCCATTTTGCTGCAGGACTCTGTTTGCCTGTTCAGGATCTATGTGCACCAATCTGGTAACAAATGAATGTCCGTCCCCCAGACTGATGGAATAAAGACATATCCTGAGCTTGCATTCATGGTAGTCATGTATATTTAATTTATACAGATCAAGTTTTACCTGGAAAAAACAGGAAATATAAAGTATTTTGCTTCATCCCCGAACACCTCAGCTACATTCCGCTTGAAGCCGAGTGAAAATCCATTTTTGTCTGGACCATTTGCAAACACTGGAGCCCTAAAAGCCTCTGGGAAAAGAAGAGCAGTTTAAATGCAGAACCGTGACATCAGCCGTGACCTTGGAGAGGATAAAAGCAGCACTGTTACTGACTGAATAATTCAAAATCTACCTATGGTGGTCCTGTTCTTGCCTACAAGCCAGAGGTGGTAGCTGAGGAGCGATAAGATACTGATGAAAAACAGCACCGCCACAAAGAACAGGAACAATATGTGGAATTTGGCTGAATGTGTGTCAGGAAGCTGTTTCTATGGAGGGAAAGATGACATTTTATATATTCATCCTCAAAAAAAATACCAAAACATTTAGTTTTAGGGGGCACATACTGAACATAAGAATCCAGGCAAGATTAGTATCACTGTAGATTAGTTTGAAAAGTGTCTATACTTACAGTCCAGAATTTGATGAAGTATTGGACGACTGTTGCACAAATTACTGCACAGTAGAGTGAGGCATATGTCAAAAACAAGACAAAGTACTTGTAGTTGGAGAAGCCGACACAGTTATTTACCCTGGGGAAAAAAAGACAGACACAAAACACACATAAGGGGACAACAGCAAGACTGAATATACTGGTAGATTAATTTACCGGTAATTGTGGCGGACAACCACAAATAAATTTGGACCGGCGCAAATAAATATGGCACTACCGGTTAAGTGGCAGTATGCATCAAAAGGGATGGGTATTGTTTACATTTCAACCAATACTAGTACCAAATTGGTACTTGAAAAATGATGCCGGTACTTAAAATAAGGGAAAAACTAAAATTTTGGTTAAACAAAAACCAACCATTTTATTTGTGTGGAATTTTGTGACATTCAAGTAATTGAAATACTTCAATTGATAAATTGAATAACATCGACATAATACTGTCTAAAATAAGTAATAACAACCAAAAGTGAATTATCATAATTATTGCAAAAATAATTTTGTAATATTGATGCTCATAATTCCGGGGATTTGGGAATGCTCGCTTTAACTGTGATTGGTGCATAATGAGGAAGCACTATTTGTTGTTGTTGTGGCTCATAGCCAGCCTAGCGCTACCGTGCTAGCGGTGTTAAGATGAAGGCTGCTGTTGACGTGTTAAGGGTAATTAACTTAATAGTAATACATTTAAAAAGGCTGTCGAACTCTGTGTACTTCTGTTGAGAAGTTACATTACTTACAAGACATTACTTGTAAAATATCACTGCCAAGCTTTTGTAAATGTTGCTTAAAACAACATTATTTAGCACCGAAATGAAGCACCGATAGCTTGTTCTTTAATCGGTCTGGCTACTACTGTGGCATCGGTGCCACCATTGAACGGGGTTTCTGTGCCCATCACTAATCATAACACTACTTCTTAATACAGCTCATACACACCTGGTCTGCCAGAAAATAAGAAGACATAGCAAGAAGGGTCAGTGTGGCCAACTTAACGAGTATGCAAACCCCTCTAGATACAGTGTAATGGTAAATATATTTGTATTTCGATTTTTTTTTGTACAAACTACAAATATTTCAGAACAGAGGCATATTGAATTATTCCTTGGTTTATTTGTTTTAGTGAGTTGGTTAAAAAAACACCATACTGTTTTCCATTTAACAACAAAGAATAGGAATAAAAACACAGATGTAAGACACCAATTTCTCTCATCATAGAGCTCAATGTTTTGAACAATGTAAAAACAACAACTGGAAAATTGCAAAATGTCATGATTGTTGCAGTAATGCAATGTTATGAAATGATGGTGCAAGTTAATAGTGACGAAACATGGGTGACTACAGGCAGTTAAGAAAAAAAAAATGCACTTTCACTTTTGGAACAATGTGAATTTTTGTTTTTAACTGCTATTTGCCATTAGTCATTAGTGTTGATAAGCATACCACAATCATTCCACCTTGGTGGAGACTGGTAAGCTATGGATTACTTTTCTGGTTATAGAAATAGTACCTCCATCTGAAAAAAAACCATTGTAAATGAAGATGTGAAAAAAAAGAACTACTTTACCAGGGACAGTGATGATCCATTTTGAGCACACACCTTAAAGAATAAGGAATATATGAAGTTGTAGCAAAGCATACCAAATTATTTAAACATACAGTGCAAACTGCTAATTAATAGGAATACAGATGTAATTGTATAATTTCAAAACAGAACGAGGCAATAGAATAATGAGTACTTACGTCTCACAGGTGGAACAGTGGTGACAGCGATCAGGTTTAACTACCTGGCAGTGATCACAGTATCGAATGGCTGTGTAAAGACAAGAGGAAATAGAATACAATAGATATCAGGTGTACTGTTTGTATGCTTCATTTCAAAGCCGCCCCGATAAAACATGTTGTACGATGGTGTTTGCCACGGAGCCAAATTAGTACTCCTGTGGAAAAAAATAATCCTGCTATGCATTAGCAGAAAAACACCAGCTGTATGAGCATTATTGAAACGGAAAAGGTTTTGTATGAAAAATAATGTTCTGTTATTACTTGAACATAAAGGCAATTATTTAAGTAAGTTTTTCTTTCTATGTTTATCAATGATCTAATATCAAATATATCATGCCAAAACATAACATTTAGTGGCATTTTCCGCAAAGCATGACCAGATGTGTAACCATTATGTGTAGACATGATAGACCAATGTTGGTTTTGATTTGTTCAGAATTACTTAAACAGTCATCCCATAATATTCACAAGACAAATATTTAACAATAGAATATTATTTAAAACCCAATATAGCAATAACTAATTTAATTTTAACTATGGGGTTATGATACACTTAAGGGACTCTCATTGCCACCTGCCTGGCCAACATGATGTGGCATCAGATAAAATATACAATTTAACAACCTTCATCATGTTGGAATGCTTGTTTTTTTTGTTTAGTTTGTGCTCCTACTTATATTGAGCAAACTTGGTGCAATCATGACTAATGATGAAAAGGTGCTTGCACTTCCTGTGACCTCGCACATGTCCTCGACCTGGTGGTCTAATCTTAAGCGGCTTCTTTGAATTCTAACAGAAAGTCAAATACAATACAGCAAGTTTTATTACTGCAGTAAAAAAAGTCTCACCTCCTCCTGCTGTACGAGTGTAGACAGGTAAAATTCTCGCCGCTTTCTTTAGAATTTCTTGTTGCATCTCAGCTCGCTCTTCTCTTTCGAACAGTTCCTTCTCCGCTCTCGGCAGGGTAAACTGACAGCGCAAGAAAAGACAGTCATACATAAAAAACACTAAAGCTCTACTCTCAGGATCTAATAGACTATCATAAAAAATGACTTAAGAGAGGAATTCGGTATGTGTAAACGAGTTCACAGGATGTTTGTTATCTCGCTTTTTAGTGTATTAACCCTTGTAAACGTTGCTCTAAATCAGGGGTGTCAAACTCAAATACAGAGTGGGCCAAAATTTAAAACTGAACAAAGCCACGGGCCAAGGTTGAACAAATTAACCTTTAACGTCCTCTACGAGCTGTCGTCACGTCCGCTTTTCATCCATTCTAACATCGTTCAGACCCAGTCACAAGATATGTGCGGCTTCTGTACGCACACACTAGCGAATGCAACGCATACTTCATCAACAGCGATACAGGTTACACTGAGGGTGCCAGTATAAAAAACTTTCACACTGTTAGAAATGTACGCCACACTGTGAATCCACACCAAACAAGAATGACAAACACATTTCGGGAGAACATCCGCACGGTAACACAACATAAACACAACAGAACAAATACCCAGAATCCTTTGCAGCACTAACTCTTCCGGGACACTACAAAATACAGCCCCGCTACCACCAAACTCCCCCCCCCCCCACACACACACACACCTTGTAGCGTCCCGGAAGAGTTAGTGCTGCAAAGGGTTCTGGTTTGGTGTGGATTCACAGTGTGGCGTATATTTCTACCAGTGTTAAAGTTTTTTATTCGGCTACCCTCAGTGTAACCTGTATCGCTGTTGATGAAGTATGCCTTGCATTCTAATGTGTGTGCGTGCAGAAGCCGCACATGTTATGTGACTTGTCTGGCTGGCTGGATGGCTGGCTGGCTGGCTGGCTGGCTGGCGTTTGGAAGACTCCCGGGAGGATCAGCGGGCCAGCTTTAGTGTTAATTTGATATCGCCTCAAGGGCCAAGTGAAATTACACAGAGTTTGACACCAATGCTCTAAATGAACTTGATTCAACTTAATGGCTTGCAATCCTAAGATGCCTTGCAGTATGTTACTAAAGCTGCTAAAATTACAGTAGAACAGACAAAGCCCATTTTCTCATGATTGTGAGTCCATTTGTGCAAATGTTTGGTATTGGTGGTGGTGACTTGTCATTCACAAGGTGGCCACACCTGTGTTGTCACTTTAAAGGGGTCCTATTATGCAAAACTAACTTTTCCATCCTATTGGTACCTGTTTTTGTGTATTTGGGATCTGCATAAGTCCCGGAAAATTTAAATCAAACCATGGAGGCGCGGCGGAGATATTTATAAGACAATCTTGCCCTCCTTCATACTTCTTCCAAATGAGCCATTTGGAATTTGCCCAACTTGAGACTTTTTACCAATTGGTGTTGTCAGCAGATATCTCCATATATGGTAAAGTTTTAACCGAAGAGCTTTGCGAGAGTCTGCTATTGTAGTCCGACGCTTTAGTCAATAAGTTCCTTCTTTTTCTCCATCCTCTTGTTGTGGGGTAGACTGTTGTTGCCGTTTCTAATCAAAAGTAGCATATAGTTCTAACATATCTATCTGTCTGTAGACTCCCTATTGCAGCATTAAAATTACAACATGGATGACAGTGAGAAGACAGTTGAGGTAAAGGCACGTCAAAAAAGTGCACCCACAAAACAGCAAATTTTGAAGAGATAGTCAAAAAGCGCCTTTAATATGGTCTGTAAAAAAATATTTATGTAAAATATTGACCAAAGAATCACCATTTACAGTATGTAGACCACAAGGAAGTGTTTTAAATGTTAAAAAATATATAAATATATCCATAATATGACCCCATTAACATATAACGGGAACATTCCAAAATGGACAAGAGGCTGCATTATATAAATCAATCAATCAATGTTTATAAATGTGATGAGCATTCACAGAGCTACCATAAATTCTCTAATCATTCCCAAGGGTGTTTATTTATACTATTGCTGTCCTGTCAGATTTTCAGTCAGATCAATCACACTTGTAAATTGTAGAAAAAACACAATTAATCGGTGAATCAGTTATTTGCATAATTTAAAATAACCCAATATTTGGGAAAATGAAATTTTATTGACAGAATTTTAATAAAAAAACATTATATTTACTGTTTTACATGGATGCATGTTATTTATTTTCTATAAAGTTAGCAACAGTTTTATTTTAAATCCCACCCTAAGGCAAAATTTGTTACTGAGCCATACTTGCCAACCCTCCCGGTTTTACCGGGAGACTCCCGGAATTCAGCGCCTCTCTCGAAAACCTCCAGGAAGAAATTTTCTCCCGATAAACTCCCGGAATTCAGCCGGAGCTGGAGGCTAAGACCCCTCCAGCTCCATGCGGACCTGAGTGGGGACAGTCTGTTTTCACGTCCGCTTTCCCACGATATAAACAGCGTGCCTGCCCAATCACGTTATAACTGTAGAATGATCGAGGGCGAGTTCTTGGTTTCTTATGTGGGTTTATTGTTAGGCAGGTTCATTAACGTCCTCCCAGCGCGGCAACAACACACAACAACAGCAGTCACGTTTTCACCTACCGTAAAGCAGTTTGTCTGCCGTAAACAGCAATGTTGTGACACTCTTTAACAGGACAATACTGCCATCTACTGGATAGCCTCCGGAACACTGAAATTCAAGTATTTCTTTTATTTATATGTATAATAAAATAAATAAATATATATATATAAATATATATATATATGAAATATAAATGAAATACTCGATTTGGTGAATTCTAGCTGTAAATATACTCCTCCCCTCTTAACCACGCCCCCACCCCACCCCCGACCACGCCCCGCCCCACCCAACCCCACCCCCCGGAATCGGAGGTCTCAAGGTTGGCAAGTATGCACTGAGCACACAGGTCAGATTCACCTTACTCACACTTTGCACTGGCGTATGCATTGACCTGCAACTATTCGCTGTTAAGGTATAAGAACAAAACAAAATTGCGTGATTAATCAGAGTTTATACATAATTAATATAATATATTTTGTAATTATTTGTTAATCTGTTAAATTTGACCTGCTTATTGTTTACCTAAAGTGTAAAGAGGGCGAAGGGTTACTACTAGAAGTGGGTTATAATTGGAGAGAGGGTGTTATTTTATGGATTTTTAACAACTTTTTTTTCTTCACTATAATCACTATAATAATGACGGAGTGCATGAGCAAGTGGAAAGGAAACCTAAGCGTTATCCGACTACATGGTTGACTATCAGCAAGTAGATATATTGATTCTGATTCACCAACACAGCAGCAACAGTGTCACAGAATTTCATAACAGTGGTAAGGAGCGAACTGGTCAGTCAGCATTAATAACAACAGTACGGCAAATGTAACATGCATGAGAAGCGAAACAACATTTAAAAGCGCATGCACAGGTGGCTAAAGCTGCTGGATTCTGACCACTCATGATACTTTAAATACAAAAGTACATCAACTGCCGTTTTGATGAAACAAAAAATTGACATCAGGCTGTTGCCTACAGCCACAACTGTTGATACCAATGTAATTTGACCTGGTACTAATTAGAGAACACTGTGTTAATTTGCTTTGTGTGCCACACACCCAGTGACTATAGGAGACTTGGCAAAAAAATATGGTACTCATGTAACTTCTTCACAATCATAATTGTCGCCTCCTGCTGGTCATTAAAATATTCCAGGAAAAGGCACTGCTATGTTTCAAAACATAGACCGTTTGTCCACTAATTTTTTGTGTGCAGGTCACTGTGCAGACTTAGATAGGATTTTATGTTGGAAGACCAAACTTGTATGCAGGCATACCGCTTTTGATGGTTCAGCTGGTCTTGTCCAGATAGTTTTCCAGTAAGACCATATGAACACGAAGAAGAAAACGTGGAAGATGACCAAGTAGCCAACTGTTGAGATAAAGCAAAGGTGACGTAACATTGGTAGCTGGTGTGATATTTGCTAATACAGTGGTACCTTAACTTGAGAGTGTTTTGAGGCAAGAGCTGTCTCTCGGCTAATTGTTATTCTTTAAGTTGCAAGCAAACATTTAAGTTACAAGCATCCCCACCGTTATTGTCGTTGGAAATGCCACAGTGAACCCCGCCCAAACCATCCAGTCTTACACCGTGGCCTTAGCTTATCGCTAAAGGTCGACGTAACTTTGTTTTCCAACCACGGGAAGGAAGGAAGGAAAGGAGTGTAAATTACCACTGCTGAGAAGAAGCGAATGATAGTTATTGAATTAAATAAATTGGTAAAAACAAGAAAGAGCGTGTAGCCAACTTGGTAAAGCAATTACAGCGTAGCACTGCTAGTCTGCACCATACTGAAGCATAAAAAGTTTAATGGCAGTCAAAGATGTTGAAATAATATCCAAACGGCAGACATCCATCCATTGAAATGTAGATATGGTGATATAAGGATAGGAGTGTTTGACAGAAAAGCAGCTGGAAGGAGCCCACTCTCCAAGGTAGTAAATGCTGTATATTATTATTACATTACTTCATAAAACTATTGTACTTGTTACTAATATTACATTCTATTAGATTGTTTTATACAATATTTCTTATTTAACCTTTTTTTTTCTTTTTAAAAAGACATGCTACATTGTGCTGTTTTTGGGGGCAAGCATCAATTAAATTGATTTCAATTTAATTGGTGATGTTGATTTGTGAATTATATTTATATAGCACTTTTCTCTAGTGACTCAAAGTGCTTTTACATAGTGAAACCCAATATTTAAGTTACATTTAAACCAGTGTGTGTGGCACCGGGAGCAGGTGGGTAAAGTGTCTTGGCCAAGGACACAACGGCAGGGACTAGGATGGCGGAAGCAGGGATCGAACCTGGAACCCTCAAGTTGATGGCACGGCCACTCTACCATCCGAGCTATACCGCTTTGAGATGCAAGTGTTTCAAGTTAAAAGCTCATAAATTGAGGTACTACTGTACTGTAATAAGAGGTGACAACTAAGAATGGGCATCGATTTGTTGTTAATAGATCAGACGATTGTGTGGTATATTCTAGTCTGGAAGCAATTAAAGTTAAATAGAGTGCAACATTTTGGTTCAACAGGCAACTATTTTTGACATGACGTCAACCATAGGAAGCTGAGTGGTTCCTAATTCCAAACTAACATTATAATATTGTTGGAGAACAAAATGTTGTCAAACGCCCATCCGTAGTTATGACAACATGACAAATAAAGCAAAAGACTTACTTCGCTCTGCATTTTTGGGGATTGTATCTAGAGTGAGAGACAAAATATTAGTCAGTACATGTCAAGAAAGCATAGATTCACATCCCACTTTCCATTCCACCCTGCCCTGGCGCCATGTGGCAGCAGCCTGGCACGGCTTGTAGTGACCCAGCCCCCCCAACCACTACCATCCTTTCCTAATGAGACAGAGCTTTGTTGAAGGAGGAGGGAGGCACCCCTCGCCTGACCACAGCTGCTAAAATACATCTACATGCAAATAATGGTATCATCCGTTCCACGCTGACAGCTGAGATAAGGTGCCATCTGTGAGTGAAGGACAGTGAACACATTTGAACAGGAAGCCTTTTCTTTGGAATGAATGTTGAGCCTGTTTGTTTAACAAACAAATGTAATCTTAGCTATTTCAATGACTCTGTTGTTTATGGAAAAGACAAGTGTATATTAATAAAATACACAATAAACTATATATTACAAGCCATTTCCATGTGGTTAATTAAATGTTTGTACTCATAAAACACATACTCAAAAACATTATATGAAATATTTTGTTTTGTAAGAGGAGAACATTTGAAGGTATGTGTGTCAGCTGTCTGGAAGTAGACCGTAGTGTACTTTATTTAGTTATTGATTGGTATATTTCTGCTCGTTTGCCGTCGTATAGCTATTTTTTGGAAAATGAATTAATAAAAATGTGAATTGTAATTACTTTCCCACTTAAAATAATCTCACATTTAATAACACAAAAAGGGATGGCCCCTATTTTAGCTACACAAAAGGCACCCTGAGACTTCCTCTTCTCACCCTAAACTAAAGCTCACTTTGCCCACTAACAGTCACTCTTCTGTTAAAAGTAACTACAATATAATAATACATTGAAACACAAACGAACGAAACATTAGAGATGTTCACGTCAAGTTTGTAACGGTGCAATTATTTCAATCAAACAGTTGAGTGAAGTTGGCAACAGGGAAATTGTCAAACAACCACATCTCCGCCCGGCGGCAGCGGGTTAGATGTTTATATTTGTAAAACTGAAAGAAGAAAAATAGCTTTACTTACAAACACAAAGCTCCACAACATAAGCGTAGTACGACCATCCCACGACCAGGTTGATAAAGAGGACAGGTATCCAGTTAATAGTACGCTTGCAGCACCTCAGTGTATGCGAGGGCGCCATCTTTAATCTGTCAAGGACTGTGGAGGCCAGTGACCTCACGGCCAGGGTTGGTGAACGAGTAGAGACGGCAAGTACCAGACATGTCGAGCATGCGCAGAGACTTTTAGTGTTCATGTGGCTACAGAAAGCAAATGGGAAAAAAACGTTAAATTAAAAAAAATATTTTAGATAAAATGTTTAAACAATAACAAACATTTAAATGGAAACACAATGATGATTAAATAATAATTAATGTATTAATTTAAAAATATTGTATTCGTGTACACATTACAGTTGAACAGAACCAATTGACATACTAAGTAAATACAGCTGTTTGTTTATGTGATAGATTTAAAGTTTAAAATGTAATGCTGTACCGCCAAAAGTGTGTTAACAGCCTCTTGCCGATAGTGTCGAGAAAAGTAGCCTAAAGTTATGAACCTTGTCACCCATCCACCTGTTATACGCAGCCAGGGGTCACTTATGTTGCATCCCGGAACAGTTTTTAGCGGCCACTATTTTTTTTCAAATTAGCTGCAATGATGCCTGTGTTGATCAATTGCGTCTCCTAAATTCCGCCGAGTGCATTTGCATTGTTTTGCTGCGTGTGTCTTTTTTTCCTGAATTTTTGTTTTTTTTAACATAAGTAAATAGGGATGTCCGATAATGGCTTTTTGCCGATTTCCGATATCCCGATATTGCCCAAACCCTTAATTACCGATACCGATATCAACAGGTACCGAAATCAACCGATACCGATATATACAGTCGTGGAATTAACACGTTATTATGCCTAATTTGGACAACCAGGTATGGTGACGATAAGGTCCTTTTTTTAAAAATAAAATAAGATGAGATAGCTAGGCGCCTGCGCCCCCCGCGACCCCGAAGGGAATAAGCGGTAGGAAATGGATGGATGGAAGACAAATAAATTAAAAACATTTTCTTGAAAAAAAAAAGAAAGTAAAACAATATAAAAATAGTTACATAGAAACTATAGTAATTAATGAAAATGAGTAAATTTAACTGTTAAAAGTTAGTACTGTGGACCAGCAGCACGCACAATCATGTGTGCTTATGGATTGTATCCCTTGCAGACTGTATTGATATTTATTGATATATAATGTAGGAACCAGAAATATTAATAACAGAAAGAAACAACCCTTTTGTGTGAATGATTGTGAATAAGTGTAAATGGGGAAGGAGGTTTTTTGGGTTGGTGCACTAATTTTAAGTGTATCTTGTGTTTTTTATGTTGATTTAATAAAAAAAATAAAGAACAAAAAAATAAAAATAAACCGATACCGATAATAGAAAACCGATACCGATAATTTCCGATATTACATTTTAAAGCATTTATCGGCCGATAATGTCGGACATCTCTAGTAAATAACCTATTATTATACACGGAGTGTTTTATTCTGAAAATCAAACATATTTATTTTGTTAAGGCGTCCTACGTCCCTTATCTGTACTAAATGCCTGCAAGTTATAAATAAATAAATGGGTTATACTTGTATAGCGCTTTTCTACCTTCAAGGTACTCAAAGCGCTTTGACAGTATTTCCACATTCACCCATTCACACACACATTCACACACTGATGGCGGGAGCTGCCATGCCAGGCGCTGAGTTGTTATTATTGAACAAAGACGTGTCCAAAGTGTAGCCCGGGGGGCCATTTGCAGCCCATAGCTCAAGTTTAGTTGGCCTGCAGCATATTGTGAAAATAGAATCAAACAAAAACATAATTGTAAACATTTATGAAAAATGGCCACAAATATGTTATGTAATAAGAAAAATTCAATTTTTTTTATGACGAAGTAAAAATGATAAGCTGTGTTGCTTACAACACAAAGTTCCATCCATCTTCCATCCATCTTCCTCCGCTTATCCGAGGTCGGGTCGCGGGGGCAGCAGCCTAGGCAGGGAAGCCCAGACTTCCCTCTCCCCAGCCACTTCGTCCAGCTCTTCCCGGGGGATCCCGAGGCGTTCCCAGGCCAGTCGGGAGACATAGTCTTCCCAACGTGTCCTGGGTCTTCCCCGTGGCCTCTTACCGGTCGGACGTGCCCTAAACACCTCCCTAGGGAGGCGTTCGGGTGGCATCCTGACCAGATGCCCGAACCACCTCATCTGGCTCCTCTCGATGTGGAGGAGCAGTGGCTTTACTTTGAGCTCCTCTCGGATGACAGAGCTTCTCACCCTATCTCTAAGGGAGAGACCCGCCACCCGGCGGAGGAGACTCATTTCGGCCGCTTGTACCCGTGATCTTGTCCTTTCGGTCATAACCCAAAGCTCATGACCATAGGTGAGGATGGGAACGTAGATCGACCGGTAGATTGAGAGCTTTGCCTTGCGGTTCAGCTCCTTCTTCACCACAACAGACCGATACAGCGTCCGCATTACTGAAGACGCCGCACCGATCCGCCTGTCGATCTCACGATCCACTCTTCCCTCACTCGTGAACAAGACTCGGAGGTACTTGAACTCCTCCACTTGGGGCAAGATCTCCTCCCCAACCCGGAGATGGCACTCCACCCTTTTCCGGGCGAGAACCATGGACTCGGACTTGGAGGTGCTGATTCTCATCCCAGTCGCTTCACACTCAGCTGCGAACCGATCCAGTGAGAGCTGAAGATCCTGGCCAGATGAAGCCATCAGGACCACATCATCTGCAAAAAGCAGAGACCTAATCCTGCAGCCACCAAACCGGATCCCCTCAACGCCTTGACTGCGCCTAGAAATTCTGTCCATAAAAGTTATGAACAGAATCGGTGACAAAGGGCAGCCTTGGCGGAGTCCAACCCTCACTGGAAACGTGTCCGACTTACTGCCGGCAATGCGGACCAAGCTCTGACACTGATCATACAGGGAGCGGACCGCCACAATCAGACAGTCCGATACCCCATACTCTCTGAGCACTCCCCACAGGACTTCCCGAGGGACACGGTCGATTGCCTTCTCCAAGTCCACAAAACACATGTAGACTGGTTGGGCAAACTCCCATGCACCCTCAAGGACCCTGCCGAGAGTATAGAGCTGGTCCACAGTTCCACGACCAGGACGAAAACCACTCTGTTCCTCCTGAATCCGAGGTTCGACTATCCGGCGTAGCCTCCTCTCCAGCACACCTGAATAGACCTTACCGGGAAGGCTAAGGAGTGTGATCCCACGATAGTTAGAACACACCCTCCGGTTCCCCTTCTTAAAGAGAAGAACCACCACCCCGGTCTGCCAATCCAGAGGTACCGCCCCCGATGTCCACACGATGCTGCAGAGTCTTGTCAACCAAGACAGCCCCACAGCATCCAGAGCCTTAAGGAACTCCGGGCGGATCTCATCCACCTCCGGGGCCTTGCCACCGAGGAGATTTTTAACTACCTCAGCAACTTCAGCCCCAGAAATAGGAGAGCCCACCACAGATTCCCCAGGCACTGCTTCCTCATAGGAAGACGTGTTGGTGGGATTGAGGAGGTCTTCGAAATATTCCCTCCACCGATCCACAACATCCGCAGTCGAGGTCAGCAGAACACCATCCTCACCATACACGGTGTTGATAGTGCACTGCTTCCCCTTCCTGAGGCGGCGGATGGTGGTCCAGAATCGCTTCGAAGCCGTCCGGAAGTCGTTTTCCATGGCTTCCCCGAACTCCTCCCATGTCCGAGTTTTTGTCTCCGCGACCGCTGAAGCCGCACACCGCTTGTCCTGTCGGTACCTGTCCGCTGCCTCAGGAGTCCTATGAGCCAAAAGAACCCGATAGGACTCCTTCTTCAGCTTGACGGCATCCCTCACCGCCGGTGTCCACCAACGGGTTCTAGGATTGCCGCCACGACAGGCACCAACTACCTTGCGGCCACAGCTCCAATCAGCCGCCTCGACAATAGAGGTGCGGAACATGGTCCACTCGGACTCAATGTCCAGCACCTCCCTCGTGACATGTTCAAAGTTCTTCCGGAGGTGGGAATTGAAACTCTCTCTGACAGGAGACTCTGCCAGACGTTCCCAGCAAACCCTCACAATGCGTTTGGGCCTGCCAGGTCTGTCCGGCATCCTCCCCCACCATCGCAGCCAACTCACCACCAGGTGGTGATCGGTAGAAAGCTCCGCCCCTCTCTTTACCCGAGTGTCCAAAACATGAGGCCGCAAATCCGATGACACAACTACAAAGTCGATCATGGAACTGCGGCCCAGGGTGTCCTGGTGCCAAGTGCACATATGGACACCCTTATGCTTGAACATGGTGTTCGTTATGGACAATCCGTGACAGGCACAAAAGTCCAATAACAAAACACCACTCGGGTTCAGATCCGGGCGGCCATTCTTACCAATCACGCCTCTCCAGGTTTCACTGTCGTTGCCAACATGAGCGTTGAAGTCCCCCAGTAGAACGAGGGGATCACCCGGGGGAGCACCCTCAAGTACTCCCTCGAGTGAATCCAAAAAGGGTGGGTACTCTGAGCTGCTGTTTGGCGCGTAAGCGCAAACAACAGTCAGGACCCGTCACCCCACCCGAAGGCGGAGGGAAGCTACCCTCTCGTCCACCGGGTTGAACTCCAACATGCAGGTTCTGAGCCGGGGGGCAACAAGAATTGCCCCCCCAGCCCGTCGCCTCTCACTGCCGGCAACGCCAGAGTGGAAGAGAGTCCATCCCCACTCGAGAGAACTGGTTCCGGAGCCCTTGCTGTGCGTCGAAGTGAGTCCGACTATATCTAGCCGGAACTTCTCCACCTCGCGCACTAGCTCAGGCTCCTTCCCCCTCAGCGAGGTGACGTTCCACGTCCCAAGAGCTAGCTTCTGTAGCCGAGGATCGGACCGCCAAGTGCCCTGCCTTCGGCTGCCGCCCAGCTCACATTGCACCCGACCTCTATGGCTCCTGCTATGGGTGGTGAGCCCATTGGAGGGGGGATCCACGTTGCCTCTTCGGGCTGTGCCCGGCCCGGCCCCATGGGGACGGGCCCGGCCACCAGGCGCTCGCCGTCGTGCCCCAACTCTGGGCCTGGCTCCAGAGGGGGGCCCCAGTGACCCGCGTCCGGGCGAGGGAAATCTGAGTCTCAGTTCTTGTATTTCCATAGAAGTCTTCGACACACAAAGTTTTGTCTTTGAATTAGTGCTGTCGGATTATTATTTTTTGCATCTGATTAATCACACTTCTGAATTTGGATTAATCATGATTAATCACAGATTATTACTTGCTTGCATGATTTAAAATAACTTAAAAAAGAGCCAAATATTTGGACACAAATGCAATTTCATTTTCTGAATGTCATACAGGAATATTTTCTAAATGTTCTACTTGAAAGCATGTGATTCATTAGTTCAGTTTTGTCAAAAATCCAGTCATGGATTATTTTAAAGGCGTACTGAAACCCACTATTACCGACCACGCAGTCTGATAGTTTATATATCAATGATGAAATCTTAACATTGCAACACATGCCAATACGGCCGGGTTAACTTATAAAGTGACATTTAAAATTTCCCGGGAAATATCCGGCTGAAACGTCGCGGTATGATGACGTATGCGCGTGACGAAGTCAGTTTAACGGAAGTTATGGTACCCCGTAGAATCCTATACAAAAAGCTCTGTTTTCATTTCATAATTCCACAGTATTCTGGCCATCTTTTGCAATTTGTTTAATGAACAATGAAGGCTGCAAAGAAGACAGTTGTAGGTGGGATCGGTGTATTAGCAGCGGACTACAGCAACACAACCAGGAACACTTTGTTGGAGAGCAGACGCGCTAGCCGCCGACCTCACCTTGACTTCCTACGTCTCCGGGCCGCCAAACGCATCGGGTGAAGTCCTTCGTCCTTCTGCCGATCGCTGGAACGCAGGTGAGCACGGGTGTTGATGAGCAGATGAGGGCTGGCTGGCGTAGGTGGAGAGCTAATGTTTTTAGCATAGCTCTGTGCGGTCCGGTTGCTAAGTTGCTAAGTTAGCTTCAATGGTGTCGTTAGCACAGCATTGTTAACCTTCGCCAGCCTGGAAAGCATTAACCGTGTATTTACATGTCCACGGTTTAATAGTATTGTTGATTTTCTATCTATCCTTCCTGTCAGGGGTTTATTTTTTTTGTTTCTATATGCAGTTAAAGCACGATGCTATCACGTTAGCTCATAGCTAAAGCATTTCGCCGATGTATTGTCGTGGAGATAAGAGGCACTGAATGTCCATTTCGCGTTCTCGACTCTCATTTTCAAGAGGATATAGTATCCGAGGTGGTTTAAAATACAAATCCGTGATCCACAATAGAAAAAGGAGAGTGTGGAATCCAATGAGCCAGCTTGTACCTAAGTTACGGTCAGAGCGAAAAAAGATACGTCCATCACTGCCTCTCAAGTCCTTCACTGTAACGTTCCTCATCTACGAATCTTTCATCCTCGCTCAAATTAATGGGGTAATCGTCACTTTCTCGCTCCTAATATCTCTCGCTCCATTGTAAACAACGGGGAATTGTGAGCAGCACTACCGCTTGTGACGTCACGCTACTTCCGGTAGGGGCAAGGTTTTTTTGATCAGCGAGCAAAAGTTGCGAACTTTATCGTCGATTTTCTCTACTAAATCCTTTCAGCAAAAATATGGCAATATCACGAAATGATCAAGTATGACACATAGAATGGATCTGCTATTCCCGTTTAAATTTAAAAAAAACATTTCAGTAGGCCTTTAAAGTGAAATGTGCCAGTGATCACACACCTTTGCACTGACGTACACAAAGATCTGATCACTGACTGTAAAGGTAACCTCAGCCTTTCAGGTAACCATCCGCGGTTAAGGTAAAGGTGCATGCATGATCAAAAATAAACTGAGTAATTAATCTGCGTGTATACATGATTAATGAGGTTTTTTTTTTTGTGATTAATCACATGAGTTGTAAAACCTCATTACCAAGCTATTTCCAATATCTATAGTTGGTGGAAATAGTTTGGAAACTTCTGATTTGATTATTGTATTTACTCCTTTTAGGATGAACTTCTTACGATTTGAATTGTTTTGTGTTTTCTTCCATAATGTTTAAGTATTATCACTTATTAAATAACGGCAATTAACGATGACACTCAATTGCGCTTTACTTAAACCAACTACGGCTGTTCGCATACGAATATGGGGTGGGTGGTGCCATACGTAGTAAACTTATACATTCTCATTAGGGGTGAAACAATTAATCGATATGACAATTCAAATTCCTTAGATCAGTGGTTCTAAAATGGGGGTACTCGTACCCCTGGGGGTACATGAAGGTATGCCAAGGGGTACGTGAGATTTTTTTTAAATGTCTTGTCAAAAAGAACTGTGAAAATAAATGTAATGTTTACTAGGGGAGGTGACGGCAAACATACACCAGGGGGAAGTATATACAAATATTTATTATATATATAGACAATATAGATATATATATAATAATAATAATAAACAATAAAATTAAACTAAGGAAATGGAGTGTGAACTAGAATACAAGAGTGTGTGGTGTAAGACTATGTGTGTAGTTAGCTGAAGTGTGTGTGTTACCAAGTGTTGAACAGAGATGAGGAAGTCCAGGGGTAGAGGGGAGCCAAGCGAGGGAAGTCAAGGATCGAGGGAGGCAGTCAGTGTCCAGAGGGAGATCCGGGGAAATGTGAGACGCACAGCTCACTGTCCAGGCGACGGAGGGTAGGTTCACCATGAGAAGACTAAGTTCCCGCGCCGATCCTTGGGTCCACCCTGCCTTTAGCCGGCACGCCCTCATCAGGATCAGGTGTGCAGATAGCCGGTGAGTGTTTGCAGCTGGTGGCTGCTGCAGGGCGGAGACGCGCGCGGCGCGTCCCTGGATGTGCGCACCCGTGGGCGTGTCCCGAGGTGCGCACAGACGGCAGGGGTCTGAGCCGTAACAGTATCCCCCCCCTATGGACAGATTCCAGATGTCCTGGAAGTAAAACCCCCCAAACAGGAACAACAGACAGGGGAGGGCGGAGGGGCAAACTGGTGGTGGGTCGCCGGCCCAAGTGTCCCCGAATCCACCGGGGACGAGTCTGGTGGCGGCTGAGGCCAGCGGGGCGGGCGACCCAGGAATGGCCGCCCTCTTGGCCGTCGGGAAGGCAGACACGAGTGGCGCCATGGTGCGTCTTGCCGGAAACGAGGAGGTGACGTCTGAGGCGAAGAGGATGAAGTCGGCGGCGTGGAAGCAGCGGACGTCATCGGCGGCGTGGAAGCAGCGGACGTCATCGGCGGCGTGGAAGCAGCGGACGTCATCGGCGGCGTGGAAGCCGCGGGCGTCATCGGCGCCGTGGAAGCAGCGGGCGTCATCGGCGCCGTGGAAGCAGCGGGCGTCATCGGCGGCGTGGAAGCAGCGGGCGTCATCGGCGATGCGGGCGTCATCGGCGATGCAGGCGTGGAAGCAGCGGACGTCATCGGCGATGCAGGCGTGGAAGCAGCGGACGTAGGCGGCGCCGGAGACGAGGAGGACGGCTGAGGATCAAGCCGAGGCGCTGGGGTGGGTGCTGCTGGCCGAGGTGCAGAGGTCGGCGCTGCTGGCCGAGGTGCAGAGGTCGGCGCTGCCGGCCGAGGTGCAGAGGTCGGCGCTGCAGGCCGAGGTGCAGAGGTTGGCGCAGCAGTACGAGGGGCGAAGGTCAGGGCCAGCCTGGGAGCTGGTGGAGACGCGGGGGCTCTCCTGGGGACTGGTGCTAGCTCGGAGGCTAGCGCTAGCTCAGAGGCTAGTCGAGGTGCTGGTGCTAGCTCAGGGGCTAGCCGAGGGGCTGGTGCTAGCTCGGAGGCTAGTCGAAGGGCTGGTGCTAGCACGGAGGCTATTCGAAGGGCTGGTGCTAACACGGAGGCTAGTCGAGGGGCTGGGGCTAGCTCGGAGGCTAGTAGAGGAGCTGGGGCTAGCTCGGAGGCTAGCCGAGGGGCTGGAGCTAGCTCAGGGGCTAGCCGAGGGGCTGGTGCTAGCTCAGGGGCTAGCCGAGGGGCTGGTGCTAGCTCAAGGGCTAGCCGAGGGGCTGGTGCTAGCTCAGGGGCTAGCCGAGGGTCTGGTGCTAGCTCAGGGGCTAGCCAGGGGGCTGGTGCTAGCTCAGGGGCTAGCCAGGGGGCTGGTGGCTGTGGCTGGGAAAAACAAAAAATAGGTGGAATAAGTCTGGCCGAGGGAAGTCTGTCTGGTTGCAGCTGCGCCCTCCCACCAACAGCCACCAGTACCATCCCCCCCCCTCCGAAAGCGGATGCCAAACGCTTCCAGCTGACTGAGGGACAGTCACTAAGGGTGGGAGGTGGGTGGCCAGGCGGCGGGTAAATTCCTCTATCCCTACAGCACTGCTAAACAGTCCAAGATTTTGCTGAGGTGGGCTAGAAAAATTGTCCAGGGTGGATTGAAAAGAAAAAGACATAATGAGAAGGGGGAAAAAAAGGAGGAAGAAAAAAAAATGTCACTGGGGGCGGAGCTAAAGTCACTGGGGGACGAGCTAAAGAAAAACTGTGCCGTCAGGTCCTTATATATAATTTGGCGGGAACTTACTGTAATGGTTTACTAGGGGAGGTGACGGCAAACATACACCAGGGGGAAGTATATATAAATATTTATTATATATATAGACAATATAGATATATATATAATAATAATAATAAACAATACAACTAAACTAAGGAAATGGAGTGTGAACTAGAATACAAGAGTGTGTGGTGTAAGACTATGTGTGTAGTTAGCTGAAGTGTGTGTGTTACCAAGTGTTGAACAGATATGAGGAAGTCCAGGGGTAGAGGGGAGCCAAGCGAGGGAAGTCAAGGATCGAGGGAGGCAGCCAGTGTCCAGAGGGAGATCCAGGGAAATGTGAGACGCACAGCTCACTGTCCAGGCGACGGAGGGTAGGTTCACCATGAGAAGACTAAGTTCCCGCGCCGATCCTTGGGTCCACCCTGCCTTTATCCGGCACGCCCTCATCAGGATCAGGTGTGCAGATAGCCGGTGAGTGTTTGCAGCTGGTGGCTGCTGCAGGGCGGAGACGCGCGCGGCGCGTCCCTGGATGTGCGCACCCGTGGGCGTGTCCCGAGGTGCGCACAGACGGCAGGGGTCTGAGCCGTAACAGTAATGCACAATGCAATATTCAGTGTTGACAGCTAGATTTTTTGTGGACATGTTCTATAAATATTGATGTTAAAGATTTATTTTTTTGTGAAGAAATGTTTAGAATTAAGTTCATGAATCCAGATGGATCTCTATTACAATCCCCAAAGAGGGCACTTTAAGTTGATGATTACTTCTATGTGTAGAAATCTTTATTTATAAATGAATCACTTGTTTATTTTTCAACAAGTTTTTGGTTATTTTTATATCTTTTTTTCCAAATAGTTCAAGAAAGACCACAACAAATTAGCAATATTTTGCACTGTTATACAATTTAATAAATCAGAAACTGATGACATAGTGCTGTATTTTACTTCTTTATCTCTTTTTTTCAACCAAAAATGCTTTGCTCTGATTAGGGGGTACTTGAATTAAAAACAATTTCACAGGGGGTACATCACTGAAAAAAGGTTGAGAACCACTGCCTTAGATTTTACTAATGTACATCGATCTGTGCATGGAAAGTTTGCCTCCCAGAATATAGGTATCGATCTTACCCGATTTTAAGTCAAACGATCGATTTTATCGATACTAGAAAAAAGAATACATTGGATTTAAAAACGGCAGACTTTATATGAAGTTTAGCAAACCACTGCACAACATTGAGATTTGGTTGCACTTATTTTTTTGTATTGATTTATTTTGTACATTTGTATTTCTATTATTAATTTGTCAAAAAAACTCAAGTAAAATTAGCAGGTATATCCACTGTTAATTCAACCTGAAGAGATTTTGGTTGCACTTAATTGTTTATATTGTATTATTTCATATTGGAAAAACAAAAGCAGAAGTAGCAAGTAAATCTACAGTTACTGTACTTTTATTGAAAATGTCTTGAATATTGAAATTGGGAGCAGGAATGCATTAGCCATTAATTGTTGTATACATAATTCATTTATACATTATTCCCTTACAATAAATAGTATGAACATTGGAAACTTTAGCTGCAGTGTCTAGTATTCAGAATAATTTCACAATTACACTGGTTAATTTTTTTGCTAAAAAGTTACCCAATCGATTTTGACCGTATAGTTCTAAAACAATAATATTGTCCCTGAATCGTATTGGAAACCACACATTTTGAATTGTTACAACTCATACAAGTCATATTATCGCACGCTAACGAGCACTCTCCCTTATTTGATCTCTAATTTTTAACGAATCAGCAAGCAGATCTCTATGCTATCAACAAATCACCACTTGTGTTTACTTTTCTCGTCGTATCCAGCATCAATGTCAACACTTTTGCTGTCTTCCCCTTGAGTGGTCACTATAGAAGTGAAGTGAAGTGAAGTGAATTACATTTGTATAGCGCTTTTTCTCAAGTGACTCAAAGCGCTTTACATTGTGAAACCCAATATCTAAGTTACATTTAAACCAGTGTGGGTGGCACTGGGAGCAGGTGGGTAAAGTGTCTTGCCCAAGGACACAACGGCAGTGACTAGGATGGCGGAAGCGGGGATCGAACCTGCAACCCTCAAGTTGCTGGCACGGCCGCTCTACCAACCGAGCTATACCGTCCCTAGACAGGTTTGACTGTATTTAAGGCCACATGACTATGGAGTCAGTCTCCTCCTATTCGGCTTGTAATGGTTCACAAAAAGTTGTTTTAATTTTGAACTCATTGGAGTGCATTTTTATCAACAAGAAAGGACTTAAAAACACGAAGGAGAAACAAAAAGTAAAGTATGACTCATGCATTGGGTTACAGGAATAAAATTCATCCATCAATCCATTTTCTAGTCGCCACCTCATCACAGGGCAAACACAGATAGACAGACAACATTCACACTCACAATCAAATCCTAATGTTTTGCCTTTACTGTTACATTCCAGTGGGAGTACCGTAATAAATTCCTAATTCTATTAATTTAGTTTAGTTCATAGCATTTCTCAGCGATTATGTGAATCCCACATAAAGATCAAAAAATTTTGTTTGTGCAGAGGTAGTCTGGAGAGAGGAGAGTGTTCCATTTTTCAGGTGTGGCGGCGAAATGATGGAGAGGCAGGAGGTGATGTGGAGGAGGGAGAGGTGCTGGCCGAGGCGACTGGGGAGGAGTCAGGAGAACGTGAGCGCAGTCTGGTGGGACTGCTACTGGGGGAGCCACGTGGGGACGGGTAAGGCGACAGAGCCTGGAGCATTCGTCCACTGCGCTCCTGAATAGCATGCTGCAAAAAGACAACAGAGAGTTGGAGTTTGTCATATTATGTTATAGTGTATACTGTATTTGTTGTTTTAATGGTAGTAGCTTTTGTTATGTGGTTTTAAGGATTCATGCAGAGGTTAACATGCCCAAGCTCCATCAGGTCCAAAAAGCTCCAAGAAGTTGCTTATGAATTCCCGTGACTTCTCTTCCCACTTGTGTATTAGGTCCTGGCTCTTCTCCTCCACCCGGTACACAAAGTGTTTGGACTTTTCCTCCACAGTGCGGACTGTCTCTTTCATCTTGTCCACCTGGTTCTGAAGACGGTACTTCTTCTCCTGTAGCAGCAAAAGACTTGTGTTTCATTTTTGCACAGCAGGGCCGTCTTCTGGCCCAAACACTCTACGTCAGGGGTGTCAAACTCATTTTAGATCGGGGGCCACATGGAGAAAAACCTACTCCCAAGTGGGCCGGACTGGTAAAATCACGGCACGATAACTTAAAAATAAAGACAACTTCAGATTGTTTTCTTTGTTTAAAAATCTAACAAAAAGATTCTGAAAATGTAGAAATCATAATGTTGAGTTTTTTTACACTTATATGTTGCAGTTAATAGTATTCTATCTTTATTTGTCATTAATTATAGTTTCTGAACAAATTATGTGATAATGATCATCAGTCAACTCATTGGTCATAATTTTCAATCTATCAAGATAAAAAAATTATATCAAAATCAAATTACAGGATGTTATTTATGTAGTTTTCTCATTTTCCTTGACTGGTGCACAGTTTTTATTTTATTTTACATATGTAGCATAATCTACAAATGTCATGATCCGTGGGCCGGATCATGTTTTTGTGTTTTCTGTTGGTTTTGGACTCCTTTTGTTATTGCTTGTGCACCTGTGAGTTTGTTTCGTCACCATGGTTACTTATTATTTTCACCTGCCACTTGTGTTCCTGACGCGCACCTGTTTGCCATCACTGACACTATTTAAACCTGCCTTTTTGTTCACTCGTCCTGTTCTCCTTGTTTGCGGTAAGCATCAGTCACGTTTTCTGTATTCTTGTTCCAGACTCTTGTGCTAGTGTTAGCCTTAGCTTCCCGTGCGTTCGGCACGCTTTTCTTTTGCTTGTTTTCTGTTTGGCTATGATTTATGTTAATTAAACCATCTCTTACCTTCACGTTTTTGTCCGGAGTGTTCGTGTTGCACTGGAGGAACGATCGCACACAAATATGCGACCCCCACGTGACAGAAGGAGAACAGCATACAGTTCTTCCACCACGAACTTCGAGAAGCTGGACTTAGGTATGTGGTTAGATTTGGAGGCAATGGAGGTGGAGACTCTCCGCTATTCCCCCTTGGAGCGCCAGGACCTGATGTGGGGTCCTAATGGAAAGTTGATCCCACTCAACTCCGTATGGCCCGAGGACATTGTCGCGCCACCGCAGTACCGGACGCGTCAGCTAAGACGGAAGCCAGCCAAAGAGGCTTCGTTTCGCCGTCATGACGCGTCGCTCCCGCAAGCTCCTCCCCCGGACCGAAGCAAGTTGCAGCCAGACCAGAATTCCTCGCCGCCAAAATTAGGTAATCCGATTCATGATTTTGCCAAGCAGTTCATGGATTGGGCTTCCAGTCAGCTGCAGGAGACCGGGGCTGATGATGTCACGCCGCCGCCTGCTGATGACGTCATGGGCCAAGAATTTTTTTTTCCTAATTCTGTTTCGCTCTCGAAAATTCAAGCCCCGCCCAAGTCACGGACATTTTCTTTTTGTTCACCCACACAAAATCAGGTGGGGAATACAAAAAGACAATTTGGACAATTTAAAGGGGAGGCTTCTACCCCCCTCCTGACCTCCCGCCACCCACCCTTAAAGACGGTTCCAGACCAGGAGCGCGTCTGGTATCCGCCCCTTGAGGGGAGGGCTGGGGCCGGGAGCTGTGCTGGTGGGGTGCCTCAGCTGCGCCCAACCAGGCAGCAAACTCCATCCCGGCCGCCACCACCAGTCTTTCGGCCTGCCAAGCCGCAACCTCCAGCCCGTCCTCCACCACCAATCCTTCGGCATGCTAAGCCGCTACCCCCGGCTAGACCACCTCCGCCACGCTCATGGCTGACCTATGCGCCGGTGGGCCTGCGGACGCCACCATCATCAGTTCCTGTACCTGCTCCTCGGCTGGCACCTGTGCCTGCTCCTCGGCTGGCACCTGTGTCTGCTCCTCGGCTGGCACCTGTGTCTGCTCCTCGGCTGGCACCTGTGCCTGCTCCTCGGCTGGCACCTGTGCCTGCTCCTCGGCTGGCACCTGCGCCTGCTCCTCGGCTGGCACCTGCGCCTGCTCCTCGGCAGGCACCTGCGCCTGCTCCTCGGCTGGTACCTGCGCCTGCTCCTCGGCTGGCACCTGCACCTCGGCTGGCACCTGCACCTTGGCTGGCACCTGCACCTCGGCGGGCACCTGCGCCTGCACCTCGGCTGGCACTTGCACCTTGGCTGGCACCTGCGCCTGCACCTCGGCTGGCACCTGCACCTCGGCTGGCACCTGCTCCTGCTCCTCGCCAGACACCGGTACCTGCTCCTCGCCAGACATCGGTACCTGCACCTCGCCAGTCAGCGGTACCTGTTCCACGCCAGTCAGCGGTACCTGCTCCTGCAACCACGCCTGACTCGCCGCCTGAACCTGCTACCACGCCTGACTCGCCGCCTGAACCTGCTATCACGCCTGACTCGCTGCCTGAACCTGCTACCACGCCTGACTCGCCGCCTGAACCTGCTACCACGCCTGTCTCGCCGCCTGCACCTGCTACCACGCCTGCCTTGTCCACTGCGTCCAAGCCTGCCATGACGGCGCCGACGCGCCCACCTCCCCGTCGACCACGGATGTGGCCGCTCCGTGGTCGTCCGCCTCGCCAAGTGCGCCCACCTCCCCGTCGGCCACGAATGTGGCCATTCCCTGGTCGCCCTCCTCGCCGGCTGCAGCGGCGTTCCACTCGCCGCCGCCACTTGACTTTGCCTCTGTGGATTCGGGGACACTTGGCTTGGCGACCCACCTCCAAGTCCTCCCTCCGCCCGCCCGTGACTTTTGACCTTGCTTGTTTTTTTTGGTTTTGTTTTGGACATCTTGTATCTGTCCTTGAGGAGGGGGTACTGTCATGATCCGTGGGCCGGATCATGTTTTTGTGTTTTCTGTTGGTTTTGGACTCCTTTTGTTATTGCTTGTGCACCTGTGAGTTTGTTTCGTCACCATGGTTACTTATTATTTTCACCTGCCACTTGTGTTCCTGACACGCACCTGTTTGCCATCACTGACACTATTTAAACCTGCCTTTTTGTTCACTCGCCCTGTTCTCCTTGTTTGCGGTAAGCATCAGTCACGTTTTCTGTATTCTTGTTCCAGACTCTTGTGCTAGTGCTAGCCTTAGCTTCCCGTGCGTTCGGCACGCTTTTCTTTTGCTTGTTTTCTGTTTGGCTATGATTTATGTTAATTAAACCATCTCTTACCTTCACGTTTTTGCCTGGAGTGTTCGTGTTGCACTGGAGGAACGATCCTGCACAAATATGCGACCCCCACGTGACAACAAAGATACAAAGAATTGCTATTGCAACATCTAGTGGACACATTTAGAACAGCAGTTTCTTTCATTCAAAAATTTCGGCTCATTTTCATACTTTGCAAACCCATCCCGCGGGCCGGATAAAACCTTTTTGCGGGCCGTATGTTTGACACCCCTGCTCTACGTGGTTGTTTAAGGGTGGGCCACATGAAAGCCTCTGACCATGTTCAAGTCAACTTAGAAGCGCACTGTTAATACTGTATTTTTGAAAAGGCGTAACCCAGGGTTTCTTAGAAGGCTGCCAAAAAAAGGACAGCAAACTCAGTTGTAATACACTTATCCACCACTTGTGACAATATCAAACAAACAGAAGAAGTCTATAGCTAACATTATAGAGAAATTTCTCAAGTGAAAAAATTATTATTATTTGCACTTAAATAGTATTGACAGTTTTATTTAAGAAACATACATATATTATTATTTTAGTATTTATTTTAGCACTGCGTAATTGTATGCCTCTGTTTCGAATTTTAATCAAGGTTCCTTGAACGCACCACAATTATGTGCTATAAAATGAAAAAAGTGAAACCATCTGAAGCTACCACAAATAGATTTGTATTTCATATTAAATAAATTACCCTTTTTCTGTTACCTTGTCCTGTTTCCCAATTGTCCGTGCTGTGTGTGAATGCATAAATGTGAACTTTGATGATGTTATGACGTCTGTGTCGTGTAAACAGTGAAGTGTTCCATGCTGGGCTTGCCACTACCAGAAGGAATGATTTTGTATTTTATCAATCAACTTTATCATTGAACTTTGACAGTATTGTTTTTTTTCATAACTTTTATGAATAAACTTTAAAAGCCATGACCCTGACCATGTAGCCCCACCAGATGCAATAATAAATGTTATCATTATAATATTGATTGTATTATTATGATTGTTATTACCCCCCAACTATAACTTCATTGATGTATGTAGATCGGGGAAAAGAGGTGGAGGGGTTGCTGCTATATTTAAAAACATATTTCAGGGGAAACAGATGTCACTTGGTGATTTTACATCATTTGAATACCTGTGTGCTGTGTTGAAATGCTCTCCCAAAATTCTCTTGTTAATTATCTACAGGCCACCTAAATATTCTGCAAATTTTTTCGATGATTTTACTGAATTATTGTCTAGCATCTCCACTGACTTTGACTGCCTGGTTATAACTGGTGATTTTAATTTTCATATTGACGATTTAAATGACAAGGGCGCAAAATAACTTTTTACTATTTTAGACACATTTCAACTGTCTCAACATGTGAAAGAGGCTACTCATTGTAAGGGACACACTCTGGACCTGATTATCACAAAAGGTCTCAATGTTTCTGATGTTCTTGTGATTGATCCTTCAATGTCTGATCATTTCTGTGTTTTCTTTAATATTTCTGTAATTTCGGACACACAAACAGAATCAAAGAATGTCAAAAAGCGGTACATAAATGAACATGCTAATGTCCTCTTTAAAAACGCAATCTCCTCACTACCACCTCTAAACCCATGTCATGCTGATGATCTTGTAAGCAACTTTAATTCCAAAATTGTGAATATCATAGATATCATTGCACCTATTACAGTTAAAACGATTTCTGGCAAGCAAAAGGCACCCTGGAGAAAATCTGCTGCTGTAACAGCCCAGAGAAGAGAGTGCAGGAAGGCTGAACGAATCTGGCGGAATACAAAACTTCATTTTTTTTTTTTTTTCTCAAGATGGCGGCGCTTCACGGCGGCAGCTTCTTGCGACGCTCTTGGAAGTGTAGACCGATTTGGCAAAAATACCCGTCAATTCAGTCAATTTCATGGCTGGCTCACAGCGTGTTCACTCCGTGATCACTTACGACCGACTTACGATTCTGGATGTGGAGAGATCGGGCCATTTTGGGCTGAAAGATGCATGTACGGTGGACCTACTCGCTAGCTTGGGAATTCTTCGCGAGCTACATCCAGCAGTGGCCTTTGAAGCAGCGGCGTCCACTACCAGCGGAGACCGTCATCGAAAGAGACGTAAGCGGTGCGCTCGGAAGCAGAAGCGGGGATGTCGGGCGGGGCTAACAACAAAGCTAAAGGCGTTGTTGTTAGCGAGGCTAACGAAAAAGCTAAATGCTAATCCACAAAGAAGCGCTAATAAGGAGTCTGTTAAGATAGAACTAGCCAGCGCCAGGCTGGATAATCCCTGCACACATAGCAATTCTTTTAGAATAATATACAACTCACATAATGTTTTTTCTGCGTCAGAGGTGGACATGCATTTTACTGAGGTGGCAAACAATCTAAAAAATCCTGTCATATCAATTCCTAGATATGGTCGAAATTATTTAAAGTGCACTACGCATAATAAACGTAACATTATTAATATTGCTACTACGGATACTTTCAACAAAAACTCCTCAAAACAGCCCACTGCCAATAATATGGGCTTTTTAAACATAAGGTCATTGTCTTCCAAAACGTTATTAGTTAATGAAGTCATTAGAGACAACAATCTTGATGTCGTTGGTCTAGCCGAGACCTGGCTCAAACCAGACGAATTTTTTGCGCTGGGTGAGGCATCTCCTCCTGGCTATACGGGAACGCATATTGCCCGTCCCATTAAAAGGGGTGGGGGTGTTGCACATTTAATATACAACAAAAACTTTAGCCTTACCACAGACCTAAATAATAAATATAACTCGTTTGAGGTGCTTACTGTGAGGTTTGTCACACCGCTGCCTCTGCACCTGGCTGTCATCTACCGCCCCCCAGGGCCCTATTCTGACTTTATCAATTAATTTTCAGAGTTCATTGCTGATCTAGTGACACACGCCGACAATATAATCATAATGGGAGACTTTAACATCCATACGAATACCCCATCGGACCCTCCATGTGTGGCGCTCCAGACTATAATTGATAGCTGTGGTCTTACACAAATAATAAATGAACCCACGCATAGCAACGGTAATACGATAGATCTAGTGCTTGTCAGAGGTGTCACCACCTCCAAAGTTACGATACTCCTGTACACTAAATTAATGTCCGATCATTACCTTATAAAATTCGAAGTTCTGACTCATTGTCAACAAACTAATAATAATAATAATAACTACTATAGCAGCCGCAACATTAATGCTGCCACAACGACGACTCTTACTGACCTACTGCCTTCGGTAATGGCACCATTCCCAAATTATGTGGGCTCTATTGATAACCTCACTAACAACTTTAACGACGCCCTGCGCGATACCATTGATAGTGTAGCACCGCTAAAGCTAAAAAGGGCCCCTAAAAGGCGTACCCCATGGTTTACAGAAGAAACTAAAGCCCAGAAATTATCATGTAGAAAGCTGGAACGCAAATGGCGTGCGACTAAACTAGAGGTTTTCCATCAAGCATGGAGTGATAGTTTAATAACTTATAAACACATGCTTACCTCAGCTAAAGCTAAATATTACTCAAATCTCATCCACCTCAACAAAAATGATCCTAAATTTTTGTTTAGTACAGTAGCATCGCTAACCCAACAAAGGACTCCTCCCAGTAGCTCCACCCACTCAGCAGATGACTTTATGAATTTCTTTAATAAAAAAAATTGAAGTCATTAGAAAAGAGATTAAAGACAATGCATCTCAGCTACAACTGGGTTCTATTAACACAGATACGACTGTATATACGACGGACACTGCCCTCCAAAATAGTTTCTCTCTCTTTGATGAAATAACATTGGAGGAATTGTTAAAATGTGTAAATGGGACAAAACAAACAACATGTTTACTTGACCCAATTCCTGGGAAACTATCAAGGAGCTTTTTGTTTTATTAGGTCCATCAGTGTTAAATATTATAAACTTATCACTTTCCTCTGGCACTGTTCCCCTAGCATTCAAAAAAGCGGTTATTCATCCTCTACTCAAAAGACCTAACCTCGATCCTGACCTCATGGTAAACTACCGGCCGGTGTCCCACCTTCCGTTTATCTCGAAAATCCTCGAAAAAATTGTCGCACAGCAGCTAAATGAACACTTAGCGTCTAACAATCTCTGTGAACCCTTTCAATCCGGTTTCAGGGCAAATCATTCTACGGAGACAGCCCTCGCAAAAATGACTAATGATCTATTGCTAACGATGGATTCTGATGCGTCATCTATGTTGCTGCTTCTTGATCTTAGCGCCGCTTTCGATACTGTTGATCATAATATTTTATTAGAGTGTATCAAAACGCGTATTGGGATGTCAGACATAGCCTTGTCTTGGTTTAACTCTTATCTTACTGACAGGATGCAGTGTGTCTCCCATAACAATGTGACCTCGGACTATGTTAAGGTAACGTGCGGAGTTCCCCAGGGTTCGGTTCTTGGCCCTGCACTCTTTAGTATTTACATGCTGCCGCTAGGTTACATCATACGCAAATACGGTGTTAGCTTTCATTGTTATGCGGATGACACCCAACTCTACATGCCCCTAAAGCTGACCAACACGCCGGATTGTAGTCAGCTGGAGGCGTGTCTTAATGAAATTAAACAATGGATGTCCGCTAACTTTTTGCAACTCAACGCTAAGAAAACGGAAATGCTGATTATCGGTCCTGCTCAACGCCGACATCTATTTAATAATACCACCTTAACATTTGACAACCAAACAATTAAACAAGGCGACTCGGTAAAGAATCTAGGTATTATCTTCGACCCAACTCTCTCGTTTGAGTCACACATTAAGAGTGTTACTAAAACGGCCTTCTTTCATCTCCGTAATATCGCTAAAATTCGCTCCATTTTGTCCACAAACGATGCTGAGATCATTATCCATGCGTTTGTTACTTCTCGTCTCGATTACTGTAACGTTTTATTTTCGGGCCTCCCTATATCTAGCATTAAATGATTACAGATGGTACAAAATGCGGCTGCTAGACTTTTGACAAAAACAAGAAAGTTTGATCATATTACGCCTATACTGGCGCACCTGCACTGGTTTCCTGTACACCTAAGATGCGACTTTAAGGTTTTACTACTTACGTATAAAATACTACACGGTCAAGCTCCTGCCTATCTTGCCGATTGTATTGTACCATATGTCCCGGCAAGAAATCTGCGTTCAAAGAACTCCGGCTTATTAGTGATTCCCAGAGTCCAAAAAAAGTCTGCGGGCTATAGAGCGTTTTCTATTCGGGCTCCAATACTATGGAATGCCCTCCCGGTAAAAGTTAGAGATGCTACCTCAGTAGAAGCATTTAAGTCTCATCTTAAAACTCATTTGTATACTCTAGCCTTTAAATAGACTCCCTTTTTAGACCAGTTGATCTGCCGTTTCTTTTCTTTTCTTTTCTACTCTGCTCCCAACCCGGGGTGGACCGCTAGCCTGTCCATCGGATGGGGACATCTCTACGCTGCTGACCCGTCTCCGCTCGGGATGGTTCCTGCTGGCCCCACCATGGACTGGACTTTCGCTGATGTGTTGGACTTTCACAATATTATGTCAGACCCACTCGTCATCAATTGCTTTCGGTCTCCCCTAGAGGGGGGGGGGGGGGGGGTTACCCACATATGCGGTCCTCTCCAAGGTTTCTCATAGTCATTCACATTGACGTCCCACTGGGGTGAGTTTTCCTTGCCCGTATGTGGGCTCTGTACCGAGGATGTCGTTGTGGCTTGTACAGCCCTTTGAGACACTTGTGATTTAGGGCTATATAAATAAACATTGATTGATTGATTGATTGATATTCACCATGACATCTATAAAGAGAGCCTCCAGGCCTACAATTTAGTCTTAAAAAGTGCTAGAGAAACATTCTTCTCCAATATCATAAACAGCAACACAAATAAGGCCAAAACCCTATTCGCAACCCTTGATAGACTGACTAAACCCCCAACACAAATACCAGCCGAACTCCATTACACGCAGAAATGCAATACTGATAAAATTGAAGGCATCAGACGCACCATCAATATCTCAAGTAAAAAAGTTGGATCACCAACCCATTTAGGCAAAAGTAACACAGCAATGATGGCAAGCTTTAATGCCATAGACTCTAAAACTCTAGTGGAAACGGTGACAGCTCTAAAGTCATCCACCTGCTGCCTTGATGTTTTACCTACCAACTTCTTTAAGAATGTTTTTGACTGCCTATCAACAGACGTCTTGCAAATAGTTAATAATTCTATTCAATCGGGCAATTTCCCGAAGGCTTTCAAAACTGCAGTCATTAAACCTCTTCTAAAAAAGCAGAGCCTAAATGCCTCTGTTATCAACAACTACAGACCAATTTCAAATCTACCATTCATAAGTAAAATAATTGACAAAGTTGTCCTCCAACAACTAAATCACTTCTTGGCTTCTACTGGCTGCCACAACAACTTCCAGTCAGGATTTCGACCTCTTCATAGCACAGAGACAGCCCTTCTTAAAGTTATAAATGACATCCGTCTAAACACAGACTCTGGCAAAACTTCAGTATTAATGCTTTAGGACCTCAGTGCTGCATTTGACACTGTCGACCACTCAATACTTTTGGACAGGTTGGAAAACTGGGTGGGGATCACAGGCACAGTTTTAAGTTGGTTCAAGTCCTATCTACAAGATAGGAACTATTTTGTTTCCATTGGTGACTTTGTATCAGAACCAACCAACATAACGTGTGGAGTCCCCCAAGGTTCAATCTTGGGGCCGACTTTATTTAACATCTATATGCTCCCACTAGGACAAATCATGCAAAATAATAACATTGACCATCATTGCTATGCCGATGACACCCAAATCTATGTAGCGCTATCACCAAATGACTATCGCCCCATAGATCTTCTGTGCCAGTGCATTGAGCAAGTAAAACACTGGATGTGCCAAAATTTCCTACAATAAATGAAGATAAAACTGAGATAATTGTTTTTGGTGCTAAAAAAGAAAGGTTTAAAGTCGTCCAACACCTGCAATCACTGTCGCTGAAAACCTCAAATAAAGCCAGAAATCTTGGGGTTATTTTAGATTCTGATTTACATTTCGACAGTCACATCAAATCAGTAACAAAATCGGCCTACTATCACCTCAAAAATGTAAAAAGACATCATGTCAGCTCAAGACTTTGAAAAACTTGTACATGCCTTTATTACCAGTAGGCTAGACTATTGTAATGGTCTCCTTGCAGGTCTTCCCAAAAAAACAGTCAGGCAGCTACAGCTTGTTCAGAACGCTCCTGCTAGAGTTCTAACAAAGACCAAAAAATGTGAGCACATTACACCAATTCTTAAATCCTTACATTGGCTCCCTGTACATCAGAGAATTTATTTCAAAATCCTCCTGCTCACATATAAATCACTACATGGTCTAGGGCCGAAGTATATTACTGATATGCTCCCACTATATAAGCCCTCTAGATCACTAAGATCTTCTGAGACCAATCAGTTAGCAGTTCCAAGAGTAAACTCAAATCAAGGGAGAGCATCATTCAGTCACTATGCAACAAATAGCTGGAATAAACTTCCTGAAGATGTCAGATTTTCCCCAACTCTGACTACTTTTAAAACTAGACTGAAGACTTTTATGTTCACCTTAGCTTTCAGCTAAATCTTTTAATCTTTTAACTTTTAACGTCTGCACTGTTTTTATTTTTATTGTCTGCATTTTAATTTTGCTTTTATTTTCTTTCATTTCACTTTGTTGTCTGTGAAGCACTTGGAGTCTGCCTTGTGTATGAAAAGCGCTATACAAATAAAGTTGCCTTGCCTTGCCTTGCCTAATGATTATTTTACATGAATCCGCTAATCTCTTCCTTACACTATGAGGTAAAAGAAAACTTGACACGTTTATAATCATATTTAAGTGAATAATGACAAGTTGTATGATTATTAAAACTCACAGTCTGGCCACTTTATATTACATTTGTTGATACTATTTTGTAAAGGAAAAAAAAACCAAAAAATAACTTTAAAAAAAATAAAACAATAAATCATTTAGGAGAGTTTGAGGAATTTATGGGAGCGTTTAGCTCCCCTAAAAAGGCTTAATGACTGAACTATTTTGAGTGCTTGATGAAACGAAGACATAAACATGTAAGCATTGTGTGTTTTTTTCATCATGGAATGCGACATCCACTGTGCTTCCGGGTTAACACGTTAAGACCGGCACATGCGCAAAAAGCCTGATACAATGATAGGTGGATGGGAATGTATACATGCAAGATGGCGTGGCGAAGTTGGTAGAGTGGCCGTGCCAGCAATCGGAGGGTTGCTGGTTACTGGGGTTCAATCCCCACCTTCTACCATCCTAGTCACGTCTGTTGTGTCCTTGGGCAAGACACTTCACCCTTTGCCTCTGATGGCTGTTGGTTAGCGCCTTGCATGGCAGCTCCCGCCATCAGTGTGTGAATGGGTGAATGTGGAAATACTGTCAAAGCGCTTTGAGTACCTTGAAGGTAGAAAAGCGCTATACAAGTATAACCCATTTATCACTTAACTGGTTTGCAATCAAATAATCTAGACGTGTATGTGTCTTGATGTGTCTATATTAATCCCATCCTTTAAAGTAGCACTGAGTAATTTACCAACCCTCATAAAATGCTTTCATAACGTTTGGCATGATACGTTGACTTACAACTAATTGAATGACACCTCTGTCATGACCTGAGGAGTTCTGTATCGCTTTCCATGGCACTATGCAACTTTGAGGAGAGTGGCAGGAGCCGTACCACACAAAAAACTACAAATTTACAGATTGCTTTACGGCATACGTCACTTCCCCCTTTTCCCATTCGTTAAAAAGACGGAAGTAGATGCGAACGTGCCGCCAGAAAACTAAGAGAAGAGGAAGAAAAACCCTTACGTGTAATTACTGCTATCATAGCAGAAGCTACAAAACAACCAAAGAAACAAAAAGTTTTGTCCGAGGAAACAAAAAAAAAGGAAAAGCAATCGATATAAGACAATCAAGGACAATCAAGAATCAACATTGGCCCGGCTTTCACTCACTGACGTGAGCTCAAAGATGAGGAGGGATTTTAGACCGATGCTGCCTTGGCGCTATTCCTGTTAAACTAGTAAGTGACTTTCGATGCTCAAATCAAAATGCTAATTATCTTTCTTTGATCTTTGATCTTTGTGTTTATTTGTCATTGTGCATGTACAGGTACAGGCCCAACGAAATTTAGGTTGCTTCCCTGAGGTGCTTTGCATTTTAAAAAAAGAAGAAACCACACAATATACAGAAACAACACAATATACACAATATGCAATATACTATATGGCCTAAGACCACTCTAAGAGGCAATGTAAAAAAAAAACGAGACAATAAAAAGTATAAAGTGACTACTAAGTATAAAGTGACTAGTAAACTGACTAGAGAGGAGTAATGCTAATGTTAGTTATCGGAAATTTGCGTGATAGCAATAAATAGCCACCGGCTTGATAGTTTGCAGTTCAACACTAACACGACCAGCCACGCAACGGTACTGAATAAAGAAATAACAATGCAATGACTGCAAAGCGCAAATATAAAGTTTGAGTAAACTATGTAGATTCCTACTGTGGAAAGATCAGTGTGGAGGGGGGCGTGCCCTGCGGGCCTGCAGCAGAACGGGGTATGCCAGGACCGGCCTCGAAGTCAGCGAAAGGTGCGTAGATGGCCCAGGTGGGCCTTGTTATCTAATCACCTGTCGCCCTGTATAAACAGCAGCCGGGAGGAGAGATGTTGTTGGAGTTGGAGCTGGAGCAAGAGCGCGAGCGAGAGCGAGAGCACAGACTCATAGGGAAAGGAAGACACAGACAATTGCTGGAAAGCAACCTGAGGACACTATTAAAAATAAAGACTCTGTTGTAACCCTGATCCGGGCTCTCATGGCAATGCTTGGTGGTCTGGAGGACCCACGGGAGGGCAACCTCCACAATCAGTAATACTGAATCATTGTGGTATTATTGTGTCAGTTTGATGTCCTGATGGGGAATGTGGTTTTCCCTCTGCCAAAACACTACCACCTTTGGTCCACAGGCGCCGCCAAAATCAACCAAAAACTGAAAGTTCTTAAGTGGGCCTTTAAAAAGTAAAAAACCTTATTCAAGTATAAAAGCTGCATGAAAATTATAATCAAGGTTTTTACATGTGTTTAAAAAAGTTAGTTTCAACCAAATTGAGTCAATAATTAGTTTTTAGTACATGTAAACATACCAAGTATGTGTGGACTGTATGTGGGTCAGTGCCGTTATGTTTTGGGTGCGGTGGGGGCCCTTCAGGAGTCTACTAATAACTATAATATGCAATTTTGCGTGTGAATGCTGAAAAGCTGAAGCCGAACTGAAATGCTTACCGGCAGCGTGCTGACAAGATAGTGTCAATGCACAAGACCTGAAACTCTAGCCAGCAAAATTACCTAAAGAAAACTAAGATGCTAATGTTAGCAGAAAAACCAACCACTTTCATGTGGTATCGGACAGAAAAGAGGACTCTTTTTTTTATCCTCCACAACGTAAAATTGAAAATATGGAAATTATCGGCACTACTGTGAATCCTCTCTGATTCCAATCAATGCAATTAATCAGAATCAGGTAATACACCAACTTATAGTCTTGTCTTCATGAAAGAAGGGAATCTTGGTGTTATTCATACTTGCATTTTTAGTAAACACCTTTAACATGTTGACAAAAAAACGTCTGTTTCATAAATAAGTAAATATATATATATATATATATATATATATATATATATATATATATATATATATATATATATATATATATATATATATATATATATATATATATATATATATATATATATATATATATATATACATATATATATATTGTATATATACATGTAATACTGTACATACTGTGTGTATATATATATATATATATATATATATATATATATATATATATATATATATATATATATATATATATATATATATATATATATATATATATATATATAAGTATATATATATATATATATATATATATATATATATATATATATATATATAAGTATATATATATATATATATATATATATATATATATATATATATATATATATATATATATATATATATATATATATATATATATATATATATATATATATATATATATATATATATATATGAAGTTGAGGTAGATCAACTCAACTTGGTCATTTGAAAAGTAGCTCGCCTGAGGTAAAAGTGTGGGCACCCCTGCTCTAAGGTGTACGCCTGCAAAATTTGGTTTAAAAAGTTGCATGCTAACATTAGCATGCTAACATTTAACATGATTCAACTACCAAGGTATATGAATCTGAGGTGTGTTTCTAAATAATTAGCTTAAGTCAAGTATGAAGTTACATGACTGAGGCGTACACCTGCAAAATTAGTTTAAAAAAAGTTACCATGTTAATGTTAGCATGCTAGCATGTAGCTAACATTAGCAAGGATCATTTTGATTTTGGTACAGTTAAAATCAGTTGAGAAATGTGGAATTAGTAACACTTTTTCATATAAAATAAATGTTACGGAAATGTTTTTAATTGGTCGAGAAATGTTGATGTGGCAACGCTTTTTTAAATTGAGAATAAGTGTTATGGAAAACCAGAAATTTTTTTCCTGGTATAAAAAAATGGATAGCTCGATTGTACTGATTTAGAAGAAAGTATTGATAATGAAACAGCTTCTGGCTCACGTTGATGAATCCAACATTGAGCTCTCTGGCCGTGTAGCCTCTCTGCAAATTGCGTCGCACGTAGATGTCGTAGTCACGCACGATCCGGGTGATCAGGTCGGATGTGGAGATGCCTTCTGTCCTCTGGGTGGCCACAAACATCCCTGACGCACATGACAACATGGACTGAAGACATAAACCCGACACATGCGAGGTATGTGAATCCTTACCAGCTTCCTTGATGTGCTTATAAACATCCTCGGAGCCAGCAGAAGTGTAAGGGATGTCATCATGAGCCACAAAATCAATCTGAAAGTGCCACAAGGTGGTCAGACACCATCCGAGACAGCCCAGAAGTCGCTTGTTTTCTGACTGCATGACCTTTCACCTTGTGTTTCTTGAGGAACTCTGTAGAGAGAGTCCAGGGAGCGTCCCGCACCACCTCGTCCACATATCGACAGTGCCTCAGGGCTTCGTAGCGCTCGTCCTCTGTCATCACTGTGTAGCCCTTAAACTTATGGGTCAGCTCGTCACTGCACACTGCACACACAAACACGTCGCCACGGATTAAATACACGTTCATTAATATGAATGCCATGAAAGAGTCATCATGTACCTCCCACTATCAGATGCGTGTTGGGGAAGACATTTTTGGCTTGCATCAGTGCTCGGGCGTGTCCAGAGTGAAAAAGATCAAATATTCCATCAGCATAGACTCTCACTGGTCTATAAGCTACAACATAAGAAAATATATATATTAAAAAAATGTTTTTTTTAATGGGATAATACTGTAGGAATAAAACTTAGATGTACTTTGGAGTAGTCAGTGTACAGCCTGTGCAACAGAAAATTAATCAACACACTATTATGTTAGATCCACTATGGACTGGTCTCTCACACTATTATGCTAGATCCACTCGACGTCCATTTCACCGATCTCCCGGGGGTGGGGGGTGTTGAGTTTTTTCTTGCCCTGATGTGGGATCTGAGCCGAGGATGTCGTTGTGGCTTGAGACACTCGTGATGTAGGGCTATATAAGTAAACTTTGATTGATTGATTAATTGATTGCCTAAATAGCTGGCAATGCAAGTGAGTACCAAGATGTGTCTTGCCGGAAGCCAATGGTGGTTATTCATGGTGTGGGGCTACATGAGTGCTGCTGGCACGGGAGACATGTGGTTCATTGAACTCCAGGAACTATAACATTTTCTACTCACTTGTAGAGATGCCTACAGAAACTTGGTACCATAAAAAACCGACGTGAACGGTAAGAAACAGACGGTGCCTCATTTTTGTGATAAATTAATAGAGCGGCAATGACAAAAAATGAGGTGTGGTGATCACCGACTTAAAGGGCCCCTCTAATGCTGACAACAATGGCACTTATTTCATAGTTCTGGGCCTAAAAGTAAAATCCACCTCTGCCCAAAAAATAGACACTATAGCAAATTTAGGCTTGTTTTTTTTTAAATTTCAGCACATTTTGCAACGCCCACTTATAGCTCCAAAATGTGGGCGGACCTACATCACCCTGCTGTCGTCACCTACAGACGGCTGGAGGACATTTTGTATTGTGTGTGTGTTTTGGTAGCATCTTCATCCCAAATCACGTTATTTTCACACGGAATTTGAAGGCAAAATCACATATGCCTGCCTGATGCATTGTTGCAGGTTGTAGCAATACAACTCAAGAAGGGGTCAGACTGCATACATTTCCAAATGATGGGAATATTAGGAATATGAATCGAAATGGGACGGACCAAGCGAGACGAGTGTCATTTGCAGAGATCATTTTATGGATTCTGACTTTGGAGAAGAAAGGTTTTGGTTGGAGTTTGGGTGGCAAAAATATAAAAGACTCAAACCAAATGCTATCTCGAAAATCAGGAGCACTATCGAGGGGAGAAAGACTGAGTCAGAGCCTGCGGAAAAACTTGAAGAGCAGACCAGGTGCTCAAAAACAAGAGAAAAAGATGATAAGTATTCTATTTTGCATCCTCTTCTACTGATAATTTCCTCAAGATGCTTGAGGAAATGATGATAGTGCATGAGGAAACAGCAGTGAAGTCTTGTAATGGCGATTCTTTAATATTTCTATTTTGATCATAATGTTGACCGTATCAGTTTTGAAGTAAACATGGACCAGGGCAACAAAAACATGCAAATAAGTGACCAAATAATAGTTTTACATGCATTTATCCACACTGTCTCTGTGGGAAAATGGGCTCAGTTCTGTGGACGACGTCACACCAACGAGGTGCGGCATATCGAGTCTGCCAATAGAAAGGGGCGTTCCAAGTCCAGTTAGTTACCTACCCATTACTGAAAACCTAATCTAATATTATAGGAAATGACTGCCAGATTTAGATTTAATTTCTTGGTGAAATGTACAACAATCTAAAGTTTGGTTGTTCAATTACTTAAAAAGATGCTAACTCAGCCACCGTAACATCCATTGTTCCACACCATTTTGTTGCTGTCTTCACAACAGCCTTTTAAAGGCAACAGTTTGTCAATCATACGCAGAATAAAACCATGAATGACGACGACCACCTGGTGTGCCTCTCTTGGCTTGGGTAATGGTGAGCTTTTCATGGGGGACTTCTGATTCATAACCTTCCGACCTGGCGAAAGCAGCAGGCTCCCTTAGTGCCTGTAAATGCAATGAAAACAACATTTAAAAAGTCCATCTAGTTTTATTTATCTGAAGTTGGTCCTCTCAGCAAGCATCATGACAGTGGACAAGTATGGGCGTGCACTAACTGCTGGGTTGGTTTTTTTTTGCTTGTTTTTTGGAGCGTGCAAAAAACCAGTTTGGCTTTCAAAAGGTTACCAGGCGTTAGGTAAAGTGTATGCAACAAAATGTCTGACTCATGCTGAAAAACATAATCACGTCATTGGATAAATGAGCAATTACAGCAGCTATTATGTAATCTCATTTAGCAGACATATTTGTTAATAATGCCAGCAGGCTATAGGGGTCAGGACATGGACTTTATCTGCTGTGCTGTTAGCTATACTTTGAACCCAACTTTTATCTAAAATCTATAAACCTCACTTTAGGTTGTGTTCGATCTATTACTTGATGTCATCTGTTGCTGTGTATTCAGCTCTCCTTCACTTTTACATTCTTGTCATATTAAAACTGTAATGGAAATTATTTAGAAACAAAAAACACAATTAGTTGACCTTCGGCCTTGGTTTGAATTATACATCCATCCATCCATCCATTTTCTACCGCTTTTCCCTTGAATTATACATACATTTTTTAATTCATATGTCAATCTCCATTTAACTATGATCTGATTACTGATTATAATGTGCTGTGCTGCTATTGTCACTGTCCTGTATTCTGTACACTCTACAGCAGTGGTCCCCAACCACCAGGCTGCGGTATTGTCATCATCACCATTCATTATATTCACACAGATTTTACTGATTTTAACCATTTGTATGTTTGGAACATAATATTGTGTACCAGTTATGTATACTCCTAACTATTTATGTACTATAATTGAGTTCGCAAATGTATGCCATCGCTTGTGTATATCTATATATTACTCTCTAATCACATCTAGTTTCAATATTCTTTAAATACCCAAATTATATATTCAGTACATACATATATAAATACTGTATACTAGGGATGTTCCAATCAGTGTTTTATGCAGCTGATTTTGATACCCATCTTCCATGAGTGAGATCATCCGATACCAATCATGTGTATTACTGTAGATTTTTCTATTTATTTATGGTGAACAAAAGCAATTCATTTTATTTATATAGCGCTTTTAAAAGGCACTCACAGACACTTACACATAATCAAAAATAAAACATGCTCATAATCATAAAATCACACACACTATAATAATAATAAAACAACCTGTGTAAAATGGGCTACATCAGGGGTGCCCAAACTACGGCCCGCGGGCCGGATCCGGCCCACCAGCGTCCAAAATCTGGCCCTCAGGAAGTCCCAAGTTAAAAATGTTTTTAAAAAATGAATTTATTATTATTTATTTATTTATTTATTTATTTTTTATCTTACCTTTCTAATCCATTTTCTACTGCTTGTTACTCTCGGTGTCTCCTAGCCGCTCAGGCAAATCATATTGTCTAAAAATGCATTTTCCCATCGATAACGTGACTTCATCGCGCTCATATATATATATACACACAGCCCGGCCCCCGGCCAATTTTTTTTTAACCCAATGCGGCCCCCAAGTCAAAAAGTTTGGGGAATCTGGGCTAAATGAAAAATAACATTATATTATGAGATGTTTTGTCCAGTTCTAAAAGCAGTTTTGAAAAGGTGAGTTTTTAATAATCCTTTGAACATTGTGGGTTTATGACATAATCGATTGAAAAGGGGGAGAGAGTTCCATATGGTGGGGGCAGTGATGGAGAAAGTACATGGTTATCAAATGAGTAAGTAAATAATTAACAAATTGTAAAGTTACTATAAATAAATAGTTAAATAATTTATAGTTCATTTTATGAGATGATTAAGTTGATCTAATTTTTAGTAAAGTTCAATATGTTTATCAAGATTCTTTGTCCTTTAGTGAACATTTTGAGTTTGAACAGTTTCTCAAACTGGATCAAATTAGTGATTTGTTTGGCTGCTTTGCTTAATAATGGAGGTGGTTATTATTATCTTAGGGGAGCGGCTCCACACTGTGTATGGAGATACATAATTAGCTGCAAGCTGCTTGTCAGCCAGGGGACTAAAAATAAATACAGTGTCAGCCAGAGGGGATCTGGTTTGTGATCAGCAACAAAAGGCCTTAAATCAGAAATGGCGATCATTCAATTTTTCATGAAAATTGGCCGAGACTTGTACAAATATACAATACAAATGAATGTAAAGTAGTAGTAATAGTAGTAGCAGTAGTTTTTTCATGCTGACAAAGTCTCATTAAAATCCTAATTATTTGCTATTGACAATTCACACTCATGGATTTGATGTCACACCACATTTTGATTCCTTGTATTCTTTTATGCATGTGTAATGACGACAAATTGAATCCTAATCCTAATATAACGTAGAGACAATTTTGCATTTTATTGTATAAAAAAAGTGTCTCCAAACTTTTGACATGTACTTTATATATTTATTTTATACTGTACAACTATGCATTATAATTTTTAATGGTAACATTTTTAAAACACCCTCATTTACAGTACATTTTTTATTAACATATTGCAGATATACCAAATGGCGTGGTCATGAGTCATGTCATCCTGTCCCACCCATCTTATGAGTTAACTCCTTACGTGCAAGTCAATAAAAAGTCGATATTAGAGTTTAAGTACAAGAAGTGGGACAACAAGTCATGACAATAAACTCAAGAGAGATATTTGTGTACTTTACCCTTCGTGAGCGCCCTCTTGGTGGCCGGGGGGCAAGTTGCTGGTTGTTGCCGCCCCTGTTCCGTCTCTTTCCAGCCATCCTTTTCTAGTAAAGTCTTCCTAGTAAACCCGTGGCTCTCCGCAGAGGATTTCTGTGGGCTTCTAAGCATACATACTATCGCCCGACCCTGATGACGATAAAATGTAGTGAGCAAAGTTCAAGTTGCAGGAATATAGAGCGCGCTATCTGTCACTTCACTTCCCTGTTCTCCATGCATGAATGCTGAGTAAGATCAAAACTTAGAGAAAGCTATAAATAAATGTCCTGCTGAATAGTTAAAAAAAAAGTAACATTTGTAAGAGAGGGTTGATAATGTCTGTTCACACCAACTGTAGTTGAACTTGAGCATTGTCAGCCTTTGGAAGCAAACACAGTGGGACTGTGTGTGTGCTTGTTGTTATGTCATTTCTGTTTCGCATACACTTTGGCTTTGGGACAGTGCAGTTTTTCCATCGAGGGGCCGCACACTGAAAAATATTCTATATATTTAAAATTATGTAAAGAGAAGGAAAAAACTTTCATATAAATATTTAAACACAAAGCTTCTTGTTACTATTAGTTATTATCATCAACAAGTCAGCATTTTCTCTTTGCATTGTGCCATTTAACTCTATCTTTAAAAAATGTTTACATTACATATTTTATTTCTACAATGTGCCATGAGTCAACAATAAAACAAGTCTCGGGCTGCAAATGTCCCCTGGGCCGCACTTATTAGTAACTTTTTGTTATTATTGTTGTTTATTTTTTGCTCTGCTTTGGGGTAAGCCGATCGTGACAGTTTAAGAATCACCACCCTTGAGGTGTAACAAATTAAACCCCCAGAAAGCTAGCACTATCTTTCAATGTTAATATGCTGCAATGCTAAGCTAACTGGAAGTTATTGTTACACTAGCATGTCGCTTATGGCTGTATTTAGGGGGCTACTGATGTCTAACAGTTATTTTTCTATTGCTGCTGACAGTGATGCTAATATGTTCGCATTCAATTCTTATTTTGTCCCATAGAAGCAGGGCTGCCCCTGCCCATAGGCAAAACATGCGCCGTGCCAAGGACAAGGTGCTTCATCTAAAATGTTATGCAAACTTATTCATAGCCCCTTCCTGCTCTGTTATTGCTAAGAATATAATGGCACATTTCTCTAAACACTCTTAATGTGTCCCGTGGTGCACAGTGTTAGTGCCAGCATGATAATTGGTAGAATTGTGAATCTCAGACCGACTCACGATTGGATTATTTTCAGATTCTTGGGGTGATGATTCGATTCAGAATTGATTCAACATGGTTTTCAATTCAAACCGATTCCTGCAATATATTATTTGGTTTAAAAAAATTTTTTTTTTTAAAACATCGAAAGTGATTCTCAATCTGTTACAGTACGCGGGCTCCATCTAGTGGCACGCCAAAGAATCACTTAATTAAATATTCAAACACAGTGTTACTGTTCAAACTGTGTGTAATGTTACAATGGCCAAAAATATTAGGTATACTTGGTAAAAAAAAACCTCTGCTTGTTTTTAATTCATGTTTAGGCCTACCATGCTGTTGGTCATTATAGTCCTACCTGGAGAGCCAAGTGTTTTTTGAGGTGGTATTTTGGGAAAAAAAAGTGTAAGAACCACTGGGTAAGAGCAGGGGTCCCCATACTTTTTGACTTGGGGCTGCACTTGTCATGGCGCGAACTCGAACCCGCTTTTCCCTGGCAGCTGGGTCTGCCAGCACCTCCGCTGGCAGCGCGCCGAGACACGCCCCTGCTCGCGCTGGCCGCGTCACGCCCACATGCCGGCAAGGCTGTGGGCGATCAGCAATCTGCACACCTGGGACTGATGAGGGCGAGCGGTATAAGGACCAGTGGACCCTAGAATCCTCGTGAAAAGTTAAACTGTCTTTCGTGTACCTGCTTTCCCGAGTTCACCTGTTGTGATCCCCTGTCGTTCCTCTCTGGATTCTGGACTGCCTCCCTTGGATCTCGACCTCTCACTTGACCCCGGACTGCCTTCCTGCTTTGTCCCTCCTCTCGCTTAACACAACACTTGGTAACACACACTACAGTTAACCACACACATAGCCTCACACGCACACTCTTGGATTTTGACACACACACCATTCTATAATTTATTTGTTAGTATTGTTTGATTATTATATATATATATATATATATATATATATATATATATATATATATATATATATATATATATATATATATATATATATATATATATATATATATATATATATATATTGTCTATATATATTATATATATATTGTCTATATATATTATATATATATTGTCTATATATATTATATATATATTGTCTATATATATAATAAATCCTAGACCTTTACTGCCCCTTGTGTCTGTGCCGTCAACTCCCTTCAGTAAACATAACAGCATTGGGTTAAAAAAATTTGGCCGGGGGCCGGGCTATATATACAGTATATATATATATATTTTCTATATATATATTGTCTATATATGTAATAAATCCTAGACCTTTACTGCCCCTTGTGTCTGTGCCGTCAACTCCCTTCAGTAAACATAACAGCATTGGGTTAAAAAAATGTGGCCGGGGGCCGGGCTATATATACAGTGTATATATATATATATATATATATATATATATATATATATATATATATATATATATATATATATATATATATATATATATATATTATTCCTCGTGCACTAATTGACTGAAAGAGCGAGCACTTACCGCGTGTTTGCCTGACACTGCGGCGTGAGCGCGATGTAATCAAAATGCATTTTTAGACAATAGGATTTGCCTGAGCGGCTAGGAGACACCAAGAGTAACAAGCAGTAGGATTGGATTAGAAAGGACAGATTTTAAAAAAAATTATTATAATAATTTTAAAAAATATATAAAAAATAAAATTTTTACTTGGGACATCACCTGGGCCGGATTTTGGACACTGGCGGGCCGTAGTTTGGGGACCCCTGGTTAGAGGATACAGAAACTTCTCTTGGCTGCTGACTGATGACGTATACACGCAGTGAGCAAGCCGTAGATGGCCTAAAAACATATTTTCTTAGTAAATTATTCTTTAAAAAAAAAAAAAAAAAAAATTTTTTTATAGATTTTTGAAAATTATGCCGCGAATTAGAAACGGAACACAGTTTTTGGAGCACCCTTAATAATAGGCATACAGTAATCAAATCCCGGTCAGAGATGTGCCAAGACATGATTACTTTATGTTAAATGTGTTATTTTGCACTAAAAACATGAATTTCAAAATTTGGTATCAAGTTACTTACATTTTCAATTCATCGAAATGTTATTCAAAAATCAAGAATTTATTTCCATTAACTCGTTTTAGTACAAAAATGCATCAAATAACATAAACATTTTGATGAAAAAAGTATAAAGATCCCTTGCCATAAAATCAAAAACTAAGGTCTTAGGTCCCTAATTTAGCTTGGGACGGCCCTGTATAGAAGTTGACTGTAATATGCTGCCCTCTAGGGGTTAGGGAAAGAACAGGAAGTGCTCAACTTTAACTATATAACAAGAAGGCTATTTATTACAAGTAAGTTAAAGTTAAAGTACCAATGATTGTCACACACACACTCGGTGTGGCGAAATTATTCTCTGAATTTGACCCATCACCCTTGATCACCTCCTGGGAAGTGAGAGGAGCAGTGAGCAGCAGCAGTGGCTGCGCCCGGGAATCATTTTTGGTGATTTAACCCCCAATTCCAACCCTTGATGGAAAGAAGCACTAAAAAGAGAAAAAAGTGCAGAGAGCGACAGTTCCTCCCAGTTAAATATTGCATTTTGACGATGTGAATAAAATGGAAACACAATCCAAGTTTCAGTTTCATTTCCTCATGCATTCTTTTACTAAGTTGACTTCTCAGCCACTTGGCTTCTGCCAAAAAACTAAATGTACAAGTTTTCGGAAGTGTTATTGATTAATTGTTAATATATTTTATAGACCCTACAGGAGATGTTTTATACTGTTTTGGGGTTGCTATGATATGCTGTGATATGTACCAGCATTCTTTCTTTCATGTTCAGTTGAAGACCACGTTGTGACACTGAATTCAATGCAACCGCCGAGAGCACTTTACAATGCACAGAAAGCAGGAGTGACAAGAATGCTTTACCTGTGAGCGCAATGACCTGGAGCCTAGGGGTGTGGCCATCCTGGTGAGAGCAGGCAGGCAGGCAGGACCTACTAAGTAACTCCTCAGACTTCCTGAAGTGAGCAGTGCCTCAACATGTAGATACAAACACGGGGTAACCATTCAAATTGCGAATCCTTGGACACATCAAGGGAGGGAATCCTCCCCTACGACCAAGGTAATATCTGACAATATTAACACAGTCCATTTACATTATTTAAGTCAACGCAGGAATGCCATTACTGTTCTACAGATGTGCAAATGTTTAACCTGAGAAAACCAGTCACAGATTAATTAGATTTTAATCAAAGTCACTATTTGATAATAACAACACATATTCATGTAATCAGTGTCACATTTAAATGGAGTTGTGTCCTACGGGCTTACATGGCAGAGTCAGTAGATAAGTAACCAAGTCAGTCTGCTTACAGGTCAGAAGTGTTTACAACTTTTAAAAGTGAACATTTAGACCTATTATCCTCGTCTGCATGTATTTGTGGACTGAGACTTTTATTTCATTTGTGTTTTCCTACTGTAGAGTAATCAAGCATGTCCCTGTGGCGATACCTGACTCTTCTCTTGGCCATAGCTGTTTACATACGCAAAGGTAAGGCCACAGTGTATACATATCTCACTTAACCGTAGTACTGTAAACTGTTATGCATACAGGAGGCGTCATGTTGAGGCACTTTAATGTGGTTATCAAGAAAACCCTCATTTCCCCTCCATTATCACACCTCAGATGACTTTAACAACATTGTGGCATCAAGTAGTTTCTGTTGAGCAATAGATCCTGAGCGGGTATCTGTACACATAGCAGTCATATTGGACAGCAGGGAGACTCAACGCCATTGTTTTGGGGGCTACATTTTCAGAAAGCTAAGGATTTCTCCCTTCACTATTAGTTTTATAGTGTGTCTATCCCTGAGAACCAGCGTCCTCTACAGTGGACGTTTTATTTTCGTCTATTTATTTTGTTAGAGTTACAGGAGCGCAGGGACCTACTAGTGTTTTTAAGAATCCGCTGCAAAAATGTGAGGTTCTCACAAGTTTTTTTGAACTGAGCTCGCAGACCACCAGTTGAATAACCCACATGACGAAAGAGAGAGGACATAAAATGGAACCTTAAGGAGCACCAAAGAAGTTGAACAAATGACCACTGACTGCATCTGAAGTAAACAAGCTACAGCAACGCCTTAGTTCACGGGTGTCACACTCATTTTCATTGAGGGCCACATCGCAGTTATGGCTGCCCTGTGAATTATATATAAATGTATAAGTAGTCACTTTATTATATTATTACACAATTGCTTATGCATTTTATTATTGTATATTTTTAATGTAGGCCTACAGCCCAGCAAGATTTTTCACGTTATATTTGAGGTGTTTTTTTACGGCATATAGTTGTGAATGGTAAAAGCATACACCTATTTTGTTGTTTTTTTTACCGTAAAATATATTGTCATTTTAACAGTGCACAATTTGATGGATAATATATAGGTCAAGCAAATATTTAAGTATTTATTTTCATTTTAATACATTTGGAATGTATGATGTATAATATTTGTGGCATTATTAGACGACATTTAAGTTTAAAATATATGCAACTACATGCAGTGCATGTATTCTTATCTGTCAAAATGGAAAGAAAGAATGCATTTAGTAATAAAAGAAGGTACTTTATTGCCGCACAAGATTTCCACGCTTTTGCGGGCCACATAAAATGATGTCGCGGGCCAAATTGCCCGCGGGTGTTTGACACATGTACCTTAGTTACATAAATCACACTAACTTACATTAAAATGTGTAACTGCCAAAAAGGAGAGGACTTAAAGAAGAATGCGTCGGTTATGTACATCACAAGTAAGGACCCCAGTGTTTTAAGGTTAAAGTGTCCATGCAACCCAGCATGCACAATACATTGATACGTTGATCATACATATGTTTTTTAAAACTTACTTCTAAACAAAGTTGCAAAATAGTTGTGTTTGTAAATTGACACAACGTTGATGTCTAACGTAGGGAAATGACCAAATTTTAATGGTCAAATCAACGTCCCGTCCTGACATTGAATAAATGTCAAAAAGCATGTTGTTTCAACGTTGTATTTGTGTTGTAAAATATTGGTTGGGAAATGACCAAAATTCAATGGCCAAGTCAACGTCCGAACCCAACATTGATTAAACGTTGTCAAAAAGCATGTTCCAACGTCAGGTTTGAGTTGCTCAACATCAGGACTTAAAGGCCTACTGAAATGAATTTTTTTTATTTAAACGGGGATAGCAGATCTATTCTATGTGTCATACTTGATCATTTCGCGATATTGCCATATTTTTGCTGAAAGGATTTAGTATAGAACAACGACGATAAAGATTGCAACTTTTGGTATCTGATAAAAAAAAGGCTTGCCCCTACCGGAAGTAGCGTGACGTAGTCAGTTGAACATATACGCAAAGTTCCCTATTGTTTACAATGATGGCCGCATGAAGTGAGAGAGATTCGGACCGAGAAAGCGACAATTTCCCCATTAATTTGAGCGAGGATGAAAGATTTGTGGATGAGTAAAGTGCAAGTGAAGGACTAGTGGGGAGTTGAAGCTATTCAGATAGGGAAGATGCTGTGAGAGCCGGGGGTGACCTGATATTCAGCTGGGAATGACTACAACAGTAAATAAACACAAGACATATATATACTCTATTAGCCACAACACAACCAGGCTTATATTTAATATGCCACAAATTAATCCTGCATAAAAACACCTGCGTGTTTGTTACGCTAGCTCCTAGCTCCTCTGCTAGCTCCTAGCTCCATAGAACACGCCAATACAATTCAAACACCTGATCAACACACACAATCACTCAGCCCAAAAGACCGTTCACCTAACCCAAGGTTCATAAAGCTTATATATTTTTAAAAAGTTACGTACGTGACGCGCACATACGGTCAAGCTCTCAAATGTTTAGCAGCCAAGGCTGCATACTCACGGTACCTGATATTCAGCTGGGAATGACTACAACAGTAAATAAACACAAGACATATATATACTCTATTAGCCACAACACAACCAGGCTTATATTTAATATGCCACAAATGAATCCTGCATAATAACACCTGCGTGTTTGTTATGCTAGCTCCTAGCTCCTCTGCTAGCTCCTAGCTCCATAGAACACGCAAATACAATTCAAACACCTGATCAACACACACAATCACTCAGCCCAAAAGACCGTTCACCTAACCCAAGGTTCATAAAGCTTGTATATTTTTAAAAAGTTACGTACGTGACGCGCACATACGGTCAAGCTATCAAATGTTTAGCAGCCAACGCTGCATACTCACGGTACCTGATATTCAGCTGGCAATGATTACAACAGTAAATAAACACAAGACATATATATACTCTATTAGCCACAACACAACCAGGCTTATATTTAATATGCCACAAATTAATCCTGCATAAAAACACCTGCGTGTTTGTTATGCTAGCTCCTAGCTCCTATGCTAGCTCCTAGCTCCATAGAACACGCCAATACAATTCAAACACCTGATCAACACACACAATCACTCAGCCCAAAAGACCGTTCACCTAACCCAAGGTTCATAAAGCTTATATATTTTTAAAAAGTTACGTACGTGACGCGCACATACGGTCAAGCTCTCAAATGTTTAGCAGCCAAGGCTGCATACTCACGGTACCTGATATTCAGCTGGGAATGACTACAACAGTAAATAAACACAAGACATATATATACTCTATTAGCCACAACACAACCAGGCTTATATTTAATATGCCACAAATTAATCCTGCATAAAAACACCTCCGTGTTTGTTATGCTAGCTCCTAGCTCCTCTGCTAGCTCCTAGCTCCATAGAACACGCCAATACAATTCAAACACCTGATCAACACACACAATCACTCAGCCCAAAAGACCGTTCACCTAACCCAAGGTTCATAAAGCTTATATATTTTAAAAAAGTTACGTACATACGCAAAAAAAAGTTGCGCACATACGGTCAAGCGATCAAATGTTTAGAAGCCAAAGCTGCATACTCACAGTAGCACGTCTGCGTCTTTGTCATCCAAATCAAAGTAATCCTGGTAAGAGTCTGTGTTGTCCCAGTTCTCTACAGGCGTCTGTGTATCGAAGTCAAAAGTCCTCCTGGTTAGAGTCTCTGTTATCCGAGTTCTTCCATCTTGACTGCATCTTTCGGGAATGTAAACAAAGAAGCGCCGGCTGTGTACTGTTGTGGCTGACTACGTTCGAAAAATACGTCCATTTCGCACCGACAACTTTCTTCTTTGCTTGCTCAGCTTCCTTCTCCATAATGCAATGAACATGATTGAAACAGATTCACGAACACAGATGTCCAGAATACTGTGGAATTATGAAATGAAAACAGAGCTTTTTCGTATTGGCTTCAATGTGGAAGGCATACCCGTGTTCGCCGGTCTACGTCACGCGCATACGTCATCCTCAGAGGCGTTTCGAACCGGAAGTTTAGCGGCAAATTTAAAATGTCACTTTATAAGTTAACCCGGCCGTATTGGCATGTGTTATAATGTTAAGATTTCATCATTGATATATAAACTATCAGACTGCGTGGTCGGTAGTAGTGGGTTTCAGTAGGCCTTTAATTCAACAAGTTCTCAACGTTGTTTTAATGTCTTGTGCCTGCTGGGAAGGATCTGCCAATGCGTTTACAGAGTGGTCCAAGCAACTATAAAAAACAGCAGTTTGGAATTTTGTACAAAAATGTTTGTTTCACAAGTTTTGAACTGAACTCAAGGGCCCTATGGTTTTAGTTCCAGGCCGATTTTGGGCCCCAGGCCGCCGGTTGAATATCACTGTTGTACAGGGTTTGTACAACTAATTGCTTTAATGTTCACATATATTTTTATACATATATCATCTCAATCTTCTACTTCCACTTTACAGCAGAACAATACTGTAACTGATCCGTCCGCCCCTGAATGCATCATCTGGCACATGAACAAAATTGTGATACAAGTCAAAGAGTAACTTTTTGACAGTTGGCACCATGAGTGACCGGGCTCCTCTTACATGGCCGCATAAGGAAGCACGTGCCAACAACAGATAAGTGCCCGACAAAGGCATTAATAATGAGTCATGGCAGTGTTGGGATGTAAATGTCTGTAAGTCGTTTAAAGAGAAAAAGGGAAACCAACCGTAAAATGTTGAAATAGCCTTTTTGCACAAACTTGTCTAATTCCTGGAATAAAATGAGTAGCGTATGGTGAACAGTTACAGTAATATTAGCACTATGCAACTGCTTACTTTGGGAAAATGCAGTCTCATGCGAACATGACAGAAATTGTACAATAATGTGGTTTCCTTCAACATAACATTATGCATGATGTAGAGTCCCATACATGTCCACATGATAATTATCATCTGATTCCACTGTGTTGTGGTGGTTTACCAATAAGAACAAACCAAACATGCACCTATTTTTAACATATTTCAAAACTGTATGCTTGTGTTTTTATCTATTTTTAATTTATTACACTGTTTCGTCAATCTATTTTTTTATTTTTTTTGTAGATGGAAAATAGCATCATTGCTATAATCCGGTATATTTGCACAATGTACTATGTGTTATTGTGTTCATTAATGTGCACTGTCCCTTTAAATAAAAAAAAACTCCCGTGATCCTAGACTGCTCACTTGTAAATTCAAACGCTTGTTATTGTTTTGATAATGACAATGCGGCTTGGATGTCATTATAATAGCACCTCAATTTATCTCAATTGGTTCTGTGACAGAGCTCTTAAGTCAAAACACTTGTATCTCAAATCAATGTCACCCATTGAGATGAATCAAAATGAATTTAAACGGTGATTTTAACATGTAACATATCTTTAAAAACCTTTTAGATTAGAACTATTGTATCAAGACAATGCAACAGAACAAACTACTAACAACTGCAGTAGTTTAATGATGTCATGTAATAATAATGTAGTGCATTTACCTTGGAGAGCAGACTCCCAAAGTAGCTCCTTCCAGCTGCTTCTCCATCAAATACACCATCAGCCGCTTCATAGGGTTTAGTGTGTGTGCCTCACAATAGGAAGGTCCTGGGTTCGAGCCCAAGTCTTTGTGTGGAGTTTGCATGTTCTCCCCGTGATTGCGTGGGTTCCCTCCGGGTACTCCAGCTTCCTCCAACCTCCAAAGACATGCACCTGGGAATAGGTTGATTGGCAACACTAAATTGGCCCTAGTGTGTGAGTGTGAATGTTGTCTGTCTATCTGTGTTCCCGGGTGTACCCCGCCTTCCGCCTGAATGCAGCTGGGATAGGCTCCGGCCACCCCCGCGACCCCGAGCGGGACAAGCGGTAGAAAATAAATGGATGGCTGGATAGATATTATCTTAACATTCTTAGCTCTTTCTGCTTCAGTATGGTGCAGTCTAGCAGTGATACGCTCGAACTGCGACTATGTCCTCTGTTATGTTTTTAGAGATTTTTTTCTTTGATTCAATAAATATCATCCAATTCTTCTTCTCAGTATTGTCCATCACACTCACTTTCTTCCTTCTCATGGTTGGAAAAACAAAGTAATGTCCATCTTTAGCTGTAAGCTAATGCTAAGAAGTAAGACCAGATGTTCTGGGCAGATCTTACGTGGTGACATTTGTTACAACAACTAATGGCGGGGATGCCTGTAACTCCTTTGTTTTGCTTGCAACTTAAATCATAACAAATAGCCGAGAGACAGCTCTTATCTCAAAATACTCTTAAGTTGGGGACATCCGCTGAAAAGAATTTCAACTGTCAGGTAGCTAAGAAATATGATATCGTGTATATAATGTTTTATTGTTATTGCTCAGTTGACTTTTAAATTAAAAAAGCTAAATTTTGTCTTTTATTATGTCTTGACAACATTTTTAACAAAAAAAAATTTGGGTGACTTGCAGGGTCGATATGGTAATCACATTAATTGGCGTTGTCACTGCAATTTATAATATTGGCATTATTTCTGCGAATGTAGGCTAACTAAATGTAGTTGGAGCTAGTCAGTGACTTTATGCTGATTTGTTTTTGACCTCTCCGAATTGAAAAATACTCTCTCCTTACTTTCAGCTGAGAAATGTGATCACCGGGTGGATTTACAGCTGGGTCACGCGATCATCGGCACCACCCTGAAGATGAAGTTGTTGCTGTTCACCAGGGACACTATTCATTGCGGCTCATTCCTGTCTCACAGCAATCTGTCAGCTGACCCTAACTTCAACCTGTCAAGGCCCACCACCTTTGTCATACATGGGTATCGGCCCACGGGTTCTCCCCCCAATTGGGCTGACCAGATCACAGAGCTGCTTCTGGCCAGGAAAGACCTCAATGTAATATATGTGGACTGGAATTACGGAGCTGCTAATTTAAATTATTTCAAGGTGGTGGAGAACACACGCAAGGCAGCACACAACCTCACTGCCTTTGTTAAAAAGATGCAGGTAACTATTAGCATGTCCCACTTAGGGATGGGTACCAAATTCACTACTTTGATCGGTACTGACCGAAGTCCGTCGGTACAACCGGGTACAGATTCACGTAAAATGAAACAGTAGGTACCATATTTTGATACTTTTGTTGCTCGTGACGTCATGTCCGGTTGCGCTCAAAGTAAGGCTGCACTTTTCAAAATGCACTAGCTTGATGCTAATTTACATTGGATATGCCATATACCTGGTACTGATTAGTATTAGCCATTCTACATGGTGATTGCTTCACTTTCAAATTTGGTAGTCAAAAATACAACTGAGATGCGGGTTACAATCAAAGTGCGTAATAAACACAATACTTACAGTACAAACACTTTGTAGGGCTCAACATAAGACAAGATTGGCACATTCAACTTAAAGAGGAACTGCACTTTTTTCTCAATTTTGACTATAGTTCACAATCATTGTGAAAGACATGACGACGGATGTATTTTTTTTATGCATTCTAAATCGTAAATAAATGTGATAAAAAGTTTGCTTACAATTGAGCCTGTGGGAGCTGCTCTATTCTGCCTATAAAGCCCTTAAAATAACATATATAAATACCTCCTTTAGGGTTTTATGTACACTTAATATTTACATATTTTGCTCATTTTAAGCATACACAGTGCATTCATTTCAAAAACGCATCACGACGTTCAAACGCCATCACTGATTATTACTCATGCAGACACCATGAGAGCCAACAAACACAATACAACATCACTTACTGTACAAGGTCTACTGTCATTAGGATGCCAACTGCTAAGATGTTCATATATTACCATTTAAATGAAGATTGACTCATAATCCTCGCAAAGAAAAGGGGAATAGAACAAGTGTCTTTTCGTGTAGTTCTCGCCATTCCCGGGTCTAAATTGGCTGTCAAAGTCATCCTTCTACTATCCTGGTGAGAGGCATCATTTATGATCGACAAAGTTTGACGAGCAAAGAAACAAGAAAGTTGCTCATCAGTCGATCATGTCAATTTTGGCACACAAGCTCATGATCACGGCGGCGCTCAAAATAGCTTGTCTGTTTTAGGGCATATAATAACAATATCACTGATACTTGGTTAATATACAAATCACGAAATGTAAAGGGAGTTTTGTTGGCACTTTTTGGATGTTTTTATTGGGTTTTATGGCTGAATAGAGGACCTCCCATTGGCTCTGCTGTAAGTGGACTTTTATTTACGAGTAAGAATGCAATTTAAAAAAATACATCCGTCATGTCTTTCATAATTATAGGCAAAAAAAAAAAAAAAAAGCAGTTCCTCTTTAAGGAGGTCATATCGTTTACATATAAAACATTTCATTATGGTCTACATAACAAGTGATGGTGAATCTTTGGTGAAAATTTTGCATAGATTGTGTTTTACAGACCTATTTTCAATACAAATGTATGGTTTGCATAAAAGGGCCACTTTAATACTTTAACTGCACTACTGCTACGAATCCTTGTAAACAATAGAGGCCCGAGCCAGCTAATACAGTTATCAATGCAACAGGCTACATAATCGTTCACAAGGCTCGCGAAAGTGATAATCGATTAGAGTACGAACTGGTCCATTGCCAAACACATTAGGCACTCATCCAATTTAAATAAGTTTTTAGAAAGATCATTTGTTATTTTGCCGGTAAATGGTGATGCTATTTTTACAGTAGAAGGCTAAGCTAGCTACACAACAACTCAAGCTAACATTGCTAACCTATCGTTCACACATTTCTAACCTACTGCTATTACTTACGGTTTCATCGTCTCCTCCATTGCCATAAAGAGTAGTTACCGAGCCTACCTTTAAAAGTTTTTTTTTATCCATTTTTTTGTAAAAGTCTGTGGTTGAAGCAGGGCTAATCGTTGCACGCACTCAAATAGATTTCCTCACAGTGTAAGGCACATTGCCACAAATCATAAGAGTAAGGCACTTTTTACTTCAGATGAGACTGAAAGTTAGTGTAGTGACTTGTTCTGGTTTAAGCAAACAAACAACAGAGCATTTTTCTTCATTGGGTATAATCGTTGACATGATGTTGTAGCACAGCCGGTTTTACATAAATTAAAATAAGCTGAGTCACGCAAGGATGTTTGGGTACATGTCTACCATATATGGATAATCCGTTGACGTCACATATGGCAAAAACGTCACAAAAGGAGTAAATTCCAAACGGATCATTTGGAGGAGGTATAAAGGAAGGCAAGATTGTTTTATAAATATCTCTGCATTGCTTCCACGGTTTGATTTGAAATTTTGGGGACTTATGTAGACCCCAAATACACACAAGCAGGTACCATCAGGTTAAAAAAAAGTTGTTTTTGCATGATAGGAACTCTTTAATGGCAAAGACTACTTCCTGACAACAACATCACACCTAGGACAAACTGAAATAAATGCATACTTGCAAATGAGAATTTTTTTTAACCAAACAATTAACATTTATTACCACATGAACCGTACACAAAAGTACAGACAATTGGTACCATTGAGTAACAATATTGATTCTCAGGTACCAAAAATTGGTACCATGTCAGTTCCAATGTGAAAGATACCCATCCCTAGTTTTACTCTATAATCCATACTATGATATAATTTATTAATGACAGTATAGACATTTTTGGTGTCTAATTGGGGATTTTTGCAGGAGCACGGTGCCTCTCTAAACGACATTCACATGATTGGAATCAGTCTCGGTGCTCACATTTCTGGTTTTGTGGGGGCTAACCTGAATGGGACTATTGGAAGAATTACAGGTAAGCACTTTGATTGCAGTTATTTAATTGAATCTATAAAAAATAATAAACCCTATTTGACCTAATGTGGAAAAATATTTCTTTATATATCAACTCATTAACAACAAAATTGCCTTTAATTTCCACATCCAAGCCTGATAGAAGAAAAATAAATGTTATCAGAAAAGTTGAGAAGTTGCACTTGATGAGAATACTTTTTTTTAAGAATTAAGTTGCAATTGTCCTTTTTCAAAGGGGTCATCTTTTTATTACTATTATTTTAAAATGACAAGAGGTTCTTATAGCGATACAGTGGTGCCTCAGTTTTCATACATCCAAGTTTTAATATGATTCAGTTTTAGTTGAAGTCTCACCAAAAACGTCCTGATTATAGTACAACTAAAGACATATTGGTGACTCATTCTCTACACTTTATTTTTTTATTGAGTTCTGCAAAATAATCTACCATGGGGCCACATAAAGTTACAGTAATAGTCAAAGTCAACGAGAGCCGTAGAGTCCGTGTTTCCAGAGTGTCACTGAACTCACCACACTGCTAGCCAAACAATCATGAGTAAAAATGGCACTTAAAGGCCTACTGAAATGAATTTTTTTTATTTAAACGGGGATAGCAGATCTATTCTATGTGTCATACTTGATCATTTTGCGATATTGCCATATTTTTGCTGAAAGGATTTAGTATAGAACAACGACGATAAAGATTGCAACTTTTGGTATCTGATAAAAAAAAGGCTTGCCCCTACCGGAAGTAGCGTGACGTAGTCAGTTGAACATATACGCAAAGTTCCCTATTGTTTACAATGATGGCCGCATGAAGTGAGAGAGATTCGGACCGAGAAAGCGACAATTTCCCCATTAATTTGAGCGAGGATGAAAGATTTGTGGATGAGTAAAGTGCAAGTGAAGGACTAGTGGGGAGTTGAAGCTATTCAGATAGGGAAGATGCTGTGAGAGCCGGGGGTGACCTGATATTCAGCTGGGAATGACTACAACAGTAAATAAACACAAGACATATATATACTCTATTAGCCACAACACAACCAGGCTTATATTTAACATGCCACAAATTAATCCTGCATAAAAACACCTCCGTGTTTGTTATGCTAGCTCCTAGCTCCTCTGCTAGCTCCTAGCTCCATAGAACACGCCAATACAATTCAAACACCTGATCAACACACACAATCACTCAGCCCAAAAGACCGTTCACCTAACCCAAGGTTCATAAAGCTTGTATATTTTTAAAAAGTTACGTACGTGACGCGCACATACGGTCAAGCTCTCAAATGTTTAGCAGCCAAGGCTGCATACTCACGGTACCTGATATTCAGCTGGGAATGACTACAACAGTAAATAAACACAAGACATATATATACTCTATTAGCCACAACACAACCAGGCTTATATTTAATATGCCACAAATTAATCCTGCATAAAAACACCTGCGTGTTTGTTACGCTAGCTCCTAGCTCCTCTGCTAGCTCCTAGCTCCATAGAACACGCCAATACAATTCAAACACCTGATCAACACACACAATCACTCAGCCCAAAAGACCGTTCACCTAACCCAAGGTTCATAAAGCTTATATATTTTTAAAAAGTTACGTACGTGACGCGCACATACGGTCAAGCTCTCAAATGTTTAGCAGCCAAGGCTGCATACTCACGGTACCTGATATTCAGCTGGGAATGACTACAACAGTAAATAAACACAAGACATATATATACTCTATTAGCCACAACACAACCAGGCTTATATTTAATATGCCACAAATGAATCCTGCATAATAACACCTGCGTGTTTGTTATGCTAGCTCCTAGCTCCTCTGCTAGCTCCTAGCTCCATAGAACACGCCAATACAATTCAAACACCTGATCAACACACACAATCACTCAGCCCAAAAGACCGTTCACCTAACCCAAGGTTCATAAAGCTTGTATATTTTTAAAAAGTTACGTACGTGACGCGCACATACGGTCAAGCTCTCAAATGTTTAGCAGCCAAGGCTGCATACTCACGGTACCTGATATTCAGCTGGCAATGACTACAACAGTAAATAAACACAAGACATATATATACTCTATTAGCCACAACACAACCAGGCTTATATTTAATATGCCACAAATGAATCCTGCATAAAAACACCTGCGTGTTTGTTATGCTAGCTCCTAGCTCCTATGCTAGCTCCTAGCTCCATAGAACACGCCAATACAATTCAAACACCTGATCAACACACACAATCACTCAGCCCAAAAGACCGTTCACCTAACCCAAGGTTCATAAAGCTTATATATTTTTAAAAAGTTACGTACGTGATGCGCACGTACGGTACGGTACGTGTTATGCTAGCTCCTAGCTCCTATGCTAGCTCCTAGCTCCATAGAACACGCCAATACAATTCAAACACCTGATCAACACACACAATCACTCAGCCCAAAAGACCGTTCACCTAACCCAAGGTTCATAAAGCTTATATATTTTAAAAAAGTTACGTACATACGCAAAAAAAAGTTGCGCACATACGGTCAAGCGATCAAATGTTTAGAAGCCAAAGCTGCATACTCACAGTAGCACGTCTGCGTCTTTGTCATCCAAATCAAAGTAATCCTGGTAAGAGTCTGTGTTGTCCAAGTTCTCTACAGGCGTCTGTGTATCGAAGTCAAAAGTCCTCCTGGTTAGAGTCTCTGTTATCCGAGTTCTTCCATCTTGACTGCATCTTTCGGGAATGTAAACAAAGAAGCGCCGGCTGTGTACTGTTGTTGCTGACTACGTTCGAAAAATACGTCCATTTCGCACCGACAACTTTCTTCTTTGCTTGCTCAGCTTCCTTCTCCATAATGCAATGAACATGATTGCAACAGATTCACGAACACAGATGTCCAGAATACTGTGGAATTATGAAATGAAAACAGAGCTTTTTCGTATTGGCTTCAATGTGGAAGGCATACCCGTGGTCGCCGGTCTACGTCACGCGCATACGTCATCCTCAGAGGCGTTTCGAACCGGAAGTTTAGCGGCAAATTTAAAATGTCACTTTATAAGTTAACCCGGCCGTATTGGCATGTGTTATAATGTTAAGATTTCATCATTGATATATAAACTATCAGACTGCGTGGTCGGTAGTAGTGGGTTTCAGTAGGCCTTTAAAGCTGACTTCCGTAGTTTTGTAGAGAGACTGGTCTTGCACTCACACCTTAATGAAAGAGATTGAATTTCCTTGCACCAAGAAAGCTAGTCAGTCATTTTTTGTTCTGTCAGGTATCGTGCAGTATGGATGGACTGTACAGTATGATAGTTTTGCCAGAACAGATTGATGTACCTAAAAAACCAGTGGTGAGCCATCAAGGGCAGCAAGGCCTTTCTTTTCTGGCTTAACATAAATCATAATTTCATTTTTAATTTATTTGCTCTAAATATATAGAAGTATTCTCTTCATGCCCTATTAGGCTCCAGTCTTGCTGTTTTTACGTTAGAGCTTTTACCCAATCAGAATTCAGCTAGCTTTTTGCCAACGCTGTGTGTAAATCTGCCTGAGGTCTTCCGAATCAACAATGCGGTGGTCTGTGCAGTGTAGGCAAATTGGGCACATACGGTTGATAGACAGTTGCGATAGCCAATCAGATCACGTGTTGTTGACAATGTTGCCACACGTTGAACCGGGGTTCATTCAAATATTAACACTGAATTATTAATCTAACTCTTGATTTTAATCATTTTCAATAATTATATCTAACCTACTTAACAGTTTACAACCTTGTCAAATGATATGAAGCCACTGTGTTAATCACAAATATTAATATTAGGGCTTAGGTCAGGCTGATTACAAAATAAATATTAATCAAATATACTGCAAAAGAAAGGATTTATAAAAACTGATGAAAAATACATTTGTATACAATTACACAGTGCTAAAATTAATAAATTCCAACTAAATTAAGGATAAATATTAATATGTATATAAGTCTCTTAAATAAACATCATCATATAGACTCGTAAAAACTGATGAAAAATAAATTTACATATTTACTCAAATTTGTTACAATTATTTATTGCAATTTACAAACTATGTTGTGCTAAAATAAATAAATTCTAACTAAATAATAGTAAACAATAATACTAATCATGATATATGATTCTTCAATAAACTGTCCGTTAAATTAAAGTGCAAATTAAAATACAGCTTAACCAATTTAGTCATATTTTTTGCGCTGAAGAAACTTCTGTACTTTAAGGCCAAACTTATTCTGTTTGTTTGATATTGTCATTTCTGCCACAAATGGTGGAAAAGTGTACTACAGGTGAGCGCCGCTGCGGCCTGTACGGACCACATCTGAGAATATTTTTTGGCGGCCCTCTTTGTGGTGCTCGCGGCCCAACAATGGTCAAGAAACACTGGAGTAAATGATGACCCTCTTCTAATTGGGGGCTCGTCCGGCATGTGAACCTGGGACCTCTCACACCCTTAGTGAGAATCATAACCCTGCCTCGACCAACAAGCCACATTTTATGACACTTACTGGTTATTCACAGCTTTGGATCCGGCTGGACCTAAGTTCACTGGAACCGCCCCAAAGGACCGCCTGGACCCCACAGACGCCCTGTTTGTGGATGCTCTGCACACGGACATAGACGGTAAAACAATGACAATAATAATGACTTCATGAACGATATCATGTAATATTGCTTAAACCTGGTGATGTTTTGTTCCAGCTCTGGGCTACAGAGAAGCTGTAGGTCACATTGATTTTTACGCTAATGGAGGAACAGATCAGCCTGGCTGCCCCAAAACCATCTTTTCAGGTATTAAATGATGTAAAAAAAATAATTGCTGATTTGTTGTGTTTTTATTAACGTGCAGTTTAAATATTTGTGTAGGAAGCACCTACTTTAAATGTGACCACCAGAGATCAGTGTACCTTTTCTTTGAGTCCTTGAAACACACTTGCAGCAGCAGAACCTTCCCATGCGCCTCCTACACGGACTTCCTGGACGGTAACTGCATGAGCTGTGACCGCTTTGGCGACGCCGGATGCCCTGTTTTTGGTACTGTGATATCACGATTGTTAGAATAAGCAACACATGCACTAAATGGCCACCGCATCTATAAAAAGCTGCCTCTGTCAAAGAGGTATTTATCCATCCATTTTCTACCGCTTGTCCCTCTCAGGGTCGTGGGGTTGCCTATCCCAGCTGCATCCAGGCTGAAGGCGATGTACACCCTGGCCACCTCATTGCAGGGCCAACACAGACAACATTCACACTCACATTTAATTGAAGAATATTTTACAACAGCACCGAATCATACTGAGAGCTGTTTCTCATATTCTCATATTGCATATGTCATATTGCAGGGCCAACACAGACAACATTCACACTCACATTTAATTGAAGAATATTTTACAACAGCACCGCATCATACTGAGAGCTGTTTCTCATATTTTGAAACACTATTGATATTATCTGTGGTTTCATCCCAATCCAGGTTATGACATTGACAAATGGAAAGATGTCTTGTTGAGGATGGGCCAAACAAAAACATTCTTCTTCACCAATAGAAAGTCTCCATTCTGCAGTAAGTATGACGTTAAGAAACATAAAAGGTATGGAAAAAAATACACTGTACACATTCTCTTGGGGTCTGAATATCCTCATTTATTTGTACCCAATCACAAAAAAATAGACTGCTGTAGAAATAATCCCACTTATTCAACATAACATATATGCAGTATATACCAAATATTACTTGTATTCTCAATGTTTTTAACACTTAAAAGCCAGTACTCTGCAAAATTACTATTATTTATAGTTTAGACATATGTTTATTATTGTAATAATTATCATTGCACGCTTTTATTTTATCACGTCTTGACTACTGTAATGCACTTTAGACTGGAATAAGTCAAAATGCACTTTCATGCTTACAGTTAGTCCAGAACTCTGCGGCACAACTTTTACTGGGAACCAAAAAAAGGGAACACATCACCCTGATTCTCGCTTCTCAGCAGTGGCTTCTTGTTTGTTTTAGAATGTATTTAAAATTCTTACTCTTTGTTTTTAAAGCTTTAAATGGACTGGCCCCAAAGTACATCATAGACCTCATCCAAATGTATGCTCGAAGGGCCAGTTCCAACTGGTGGGGCCTAAAACGAGGTTTAAGACTAGGGGAGACACGGCCTTCTCTGTTGTTGGCCCTAAACTTAGGAATGGCCCCCACAGTTGATCGTTTTAAATATTGTCTTAAACCCCACTTTTATTCTCTGGCTTTTAAATCGGCGTGAGTCTTGTGGTCCTCTGTGTCTTTTATTGATTTATTCTATTTTATTGATTTGTCTTTTATTGGTTTATTCAATTGTATTGCTTAGTTTTTTTACTTGTTTTATTTTAAATGCTTGTAATTTAATTACTTTTCATGTTTTTTTTTAATGTGCAACACTCTGGAAACAGTTCTCTTGTTAATAGTACTATATAAATAAAGGGGATTGGATTGGATTAATATAGGTTAACAATTGACAACAACTTTGCAGTAGTGTTTCAACAATGTCAGATAATGCTTTTTTTAAACAGCATAAACATTGTAAGAAAGACACTGTTATATGTTAATATATTTTCCACTTTAAGCCATTCAAACTTTTGAGACTACATCAACTTTAGATATTCTTATCGGGGTATTTTAATTATTTACATATCTGTACAGTTTTTTATTGAAAAATAAATTACATGAAATACACTATTATTATTGGCTCTGGGATGGGTCAATAATTGTTAGCAATATTGCATAACAACACCACCACTAAAGGTAGTAATTACATAAAACGTCAGAGTCCCCAAAACTGCAGTAAAAATATGAATTATACATCTTATTATACATTTTGTGATTACATAGTCATTGTCCAAGCATTCTTAAATATAACAAAAGTATCAACACTATTGAATTGAAGAAATAAATTGTAGCTTTGTGCGTCTCACCTTCTTTATTAAAGTGCTGACACTCACAGCTTCTTTCTGTCATGATAGGGTTTACTTTTTGTGTTGTTTTCCATTAGTTATGGTTCTTTGCGCGTATTTTGTTCTGTTTCCTGTTTTGTGTTGAAGGTCTTCCCTTTAGTCCAGTCTGAGGAGGCTGTGGTGTGCAGCTGTTTGTAATAATATTTACAAATAATATGTAAAAATATCAATTATATGCTGTTCCACTTTAAACTGGTAAATTTTTACTTCAGCCTGAAATATACATATTAAATGCAGTACTATTAATATGTTGCAATTTTAACCCTACACTGCAAAAAAAGAGCTGCCAAAATATTTAAAAAACAAGATTTTAGGAAAAAATACTCAAAACTAGTTACATTAACTAGCTGCATGGACAGATAATTTTACTTGATGAGACATCTTAAATTAGATTTGTGTATCTAGAAATTAGCATAGCTTTTAAGATGGAAATAAATATTTTAGTCTGAAAAGCATTATTAAACGTGGAATTTCCTAAATTAAGCATCCTCGAGATGTTGTGGAATCTTTAAACATTTCTATGTGGGGAAAACCAAAATATCTTATTTGAAAAGTTACTTACGCAATTTAAACATTTTTAAACAAGAATAGAAAAATATAATTATTCATGTTAAAATTAAGATTAGTCAATGACTAAGAATAAGTAAATAGCTCTTAAAAATATAGAAAAGTCTAGAAAAAAAATATTGGCAAGTGGCATATAATTTGCAATGTATATTTACAGACCTTTACAGCTGTTATTGAAAAATAAAAATACAATTTTAAAAAACAACTCAGTTGGGGGTTTGAAATGTTGCTGCATGCTTTGAAAGGGAAAGGGTCCCGCCATCTGGTGGACAAATGAACGAATGAAAGCCAGGAGTCCACATTGAAAATATTGATTCATTTAATAATTTTTTCTCCTTAATTAGTTGGTGAAAAACCAGGAAGTGTCATTGAGTGTAAAATTTTTTTTTTTTTTCTCAGTGACAAACTACAGGCTTGATGTGGTAATATGGAACGAGGAAGTACACTGGGGATACATTACCGTTAAACTACATGGCAATGGCACAGATGCTGTGGCAAAGATCGGCCAGTAAGTCATATTCATAATGAATTCATCTGTCATTTTCCTTTCATGAGTGTGTCTGGTTTTTTTTTAGCAGAGCATCCGAATTTAAGAAATACACAGAGACGGCGTTGTTTGCCAATTTTGACACAGACCTCCTGTCAGTCAAAAAGATGTCTCTCATGTTCTCCACCGGGAACGTTTTCAAGCCCAAATATAAACTGCGTGTTCTCCGGGTTCGCCTCACACATCTGGAACGTAACGACAGGTACACTATACAAATATTTAGCCAAATTTTTTTCCAATTATTATACCTTTGTTTACGTGTGTCCTATAGGCCGCTATGTCGCTATGACCTCATCCTAGCAGAGGACAAAGAGGTCACCTTCTCTCCTCTTCCCTGCCAAGAGTCCAACTTTTGAGGCAAAATAAGTTCATGCTGCAGCATACAATCAACATCAAATATCCAACGTACTGTCTTTTTTTTTCATCTTTAGCATTTTTCACCAACCTCATTCTGTTCTCCATGACAAATAACTTAAAATAAATAACATGACAGTATTGCCTGTGTTCATTAAGTGAATGTAAATAGACTGTAAATGCAGATTTACATATATCTTCCATTACACTTATTTTCTACAAATAATCAATGTGTTTATTTATTTGTGTGAATGGATTTGTGATTGATTATTAATAAAAAAGAAAAACATTTTCACAGATTTCAATTTTTTCCTGTCAAATAAGTACAGTACACACACACACACACACACACACACACACACACACACACACACACACACACACACACACACACACACACACACACACACACACACACAAACACCAGGGGATATAATACTTTTCTTGGTCTTCCGTTTCACTAGATAATATCAGAAAAATCTGAATACTAAACTACAATTCATGTACTTTTTTTTGTAGATGTAGCACAAACATGCATACATTCATTGGCCATGCTCACAGTTGGTACCTGGTGGTTGTTTGAGCACACTGCTGCTAGTCCTGGATAGTCCCACTCGCTAATGCTTCAGTCACATGCAGGATTCTCACAGGAATGAGGTAAAAATACAGTGTACATACCTACTGTACTAATAACTCAGGCGTGTCCAAACTTCTTGCAGACCTCCCAAGGTCGCATACTGAAAAGTCAAACTATTCAAGGGCCATTTTGATTGTTTTTTTATTTTGTTAAAAAAATGTAATAAAAAGATAAAAAGAGACATAATAGTATATACAGTATTTAAAGACACAACTTAGAGTCAGCTCTGTGTTATAAGCGACAGTGTATTACTATAGTTATTAATATCAAAATTTCAGCTTTGTCTTCCTATTTTATATATATATACAGTATATATATATATATATATATATATATATATATATATATATATATATATATATATATATATATATATATATATATATATATATATACAGTATATATATATATATATATATATATATATATATGTATATATATATATATATATATATATATGTATATATATATATATTATACACTTTTACTGTTTTTTAACCCTCTAATAATTAATAATAGTACATGTTTTCCCCTACAACACAAAGCTGACCCTAGGTTTTGTCTTTTAAAAATAAAGTATGTAATGTCTTTTTTAAAGCATTATTTTACATCATAAATGTATATCCAAATGGCGCCCGCATACTTTTGACTTTGTTTAAAAAAAATTGTGACACCCCGTGTATTATTAACATGTATTCCAAACAACTTGTGCCTCTGACTTATGATTTCAAAAGCAAGTATGTTATCCATCAATTTGTACTACAAAAAAATGGAATAATCAAATCTAAAGGGAATTGTGTAGTAATATAGCGAGGCGATTATGCATCATAATTCTTATACAATACATTCACTGTAACAAACGTCCATCTGAGAGCAGTTCATATTTTCAATAACTGGAGCATTTGGAGCCTGGGAGGGTTAAATTTTTTAGTAACTTATGAAAACCAACACCATGAAGACCAAAATAAGGCCGGAAAAAGTCTTGAGCTGTATCGTGTTTTTGTCAATTGGAGCGACAAAAGATTAAAAACAGCTTTCAGTATGAGGACCAAATGCAAACTACAACCATAATAAAATTAATAGAAGTAATGAAATGATTGTCCTTATCAGGGTGATTTTGTCATTTGGACATGTGCTTCTTCATACGTTGTATCTCCATCTAAAGCAGAGAAAAGAAGAACATCCCATGAACAACCATGAATAAATCCCACAAACAAATGCTTTGCACCTGCAAAGTCAGACGAATTCTCTTCTCCTCATCTAGCTCGTTCATCAGCAGTTGGATTTCCTTACTGGGAAACAAGATTATGAGTTGAGCAATATGTGTATTCATATCGTGCAGAGGTATTACTTACTTGTGCTGACCCTTCATCTGTTCAAACTGCTCCCTCAGCTCTCTCAGCTCAGACTGCAGCCGCTCCAGTGTGGGTGCTGACATGTGTTCTGGTGGACTTCTTCTTCCAGGTGAAGGTTCTGGTTCCATGCCGGGAGAAGTTTGTCTAGCGTGAAGAACAGCCGACAGGGCTTTGGGAAGCAGAGGGGAGAGTGAAGGAGGAGAGTATGGGAGAACATTTCTGGGTTCATCTGCCTGTGAGGAGCAAAAGAACATTTTGGAGAAAAAAAAACATTTGTACAAATTTTCTTGAATGTGTTACATGTCATATAATCTGTTTTTTTAATATACTTACAGATCCATTGGGACTTTTTTCATCAGAGTTTTCTTGCGGCACTGAAGAATTTAACTCTTTGCTCTGGTTCACTTTTCTTTCCATCAAAGTATACACACTCCGTAGGCCCTGCTTGATTTGAAACACATACTTTATTATATTTCACTGCTTAAAACTGTTGTTTTAAATGCATTTTTGGGGGGGTAAAATCAGTCTCAGTTGTGTACTTTATAGTTCGTTATTAAATTTATTTATCCATCCATCCATTCATCTTCTTCCCCTCATCTGAGGTCGGGGGGCACGGGGTACGGGGGCAGCAGCCGAAGCAGAGAAGCCCACACTTTCCTCTCCCAAGCTACTTTGTCCTGCTCTTCCCGAGGAATTTTGAGGCATTCTCAGGCCAGTCTCTCCAACAATGTCCTTTGTTTTCCTCGTGGTCTCTTACTGGTCAGACATGGCCTAAACACCTCCCCAGGGAGGCATCCTGACCAGATGCCTGAACCACCTGATCTGGCTCTTCTCGATGTGGAGGAGCAACAACTTTAGTCTGAGCTCCTCCCGAATGACAGAGCTTCTCACCCTATCTTTAAGGCGGACCCCCCACCACCCGCCGGAGGAAACTCATTTCGGCTGCTAATACCCGTGATCTTGTCCTTTCGGTCACAACTCAAAGCTCATGACCATAGGTGAGGATAGGAACGTAGATCGACCGCTAAAGTGAGAGCTTTGCCTTCTGGCTCTGTTCCCTCTTCACCACGAGGGATCGATACAGGGTGCGCATGACTCCAGACGCCACACCGATCCGCCTGTCGATCACACGATCCACTCTTCCATCACTCGTGTACTTGAACTCCTCCACCTGGGGCAGGAACTCGTCCCCAACCAGAGTTGGCACTCCACCCTTTTCCGGGCGAGAACCATAGTCTCGGACTTGGAAGTGCTGATTTTCATCCCAGTCGCTTCACACTCAGCTGCGGACCGATCCAGTTAGAGCTGGAGATCCTGGCCAGATAAAGCAAGCAGAACCAGACAATCCGCAAAATGCTGAGACCTAATCCTGCAGCCACCAAACAGGATATCTTCAACTCCCTGACTGTGCCCAGAAATACTGTTCATAAAAATTAAAAACAGAATTGGTGAAAAGGGGCAGCCTTGGCAGAGTCCAACCCACACTAGAAACGGGTCTCATTTACTGCCGGCAATGCGGACGAAGCTCTGACACTGACCGTACACAGGGCTGACCGCCACAATCAGGCAGTCCAATACCCCATACTCTCTGAACACTCCCTACTGGACTTCCCGAGGGACACGTACGAATGCCTTTTCCAAGTCCACAAAACACATGTAGACTGGTTGGGCACACTCCCATGCCCCTTCAAGGATCTTGCTGAGAGTATAGAGCTGGTCCACAGTTACACGATTAGGACGAAAGCCACACTGCTCCTCCTGTATCCGAGGTTCGACTATCCAGCATAGCCTCCTCTCCAGTACACCCCAATAGACCTTATCGGGAAGGCTGAGGAGTGTGATCCCATGAGAGTTGGAACACACGCTCTAGTTCCCCTTCTTAAATAGAGGAATCACCACCCCAGTCCGCCAATCCAGAGTCTTGTCAACCAACAGCATCCAGAGCAGAGCCGGCCCAAGGCATAAGCGTACTAAGCGCTTGCTTAGGGCCCCGCGGCCACCAGGGGGCCCCCAAAAGCAATTAACAAAAAAATTCTTATTTTTTATTTTTTGCATGTACGAGTCTGACTGATGATTTCTAAATGATCAAAGATATATTATTGTACAAAAACACAATTTTAGGTCAACAGAGTGCTGCTGCTGATCTAGGCCTAGTGATTCTTCCTGCCTCTCTTTAAATGTAAAGCTGCCTCTGCTGCACCTGTGACGTTTGCCGCCTGCCGTGCAATGCCAGTGCGCACTGGGCATCAAAAGCGCAGATAGAGGCAAAACAATGTCACAAAAAAGGACATATCCTTCAGGTGCAGAAAAAAGGAAGAAGAAGAAAGTGAAAGAGGAGAAAAAATGCCATGATAAAGGTATGTTTGCATGACTTGGTAATAAAAAGTTTATCAAAGAGATTTGTAGCTGTAATTAGCTTTAGCTAGGTGATGTTAGCTAGCTAGCGCGGTGCTAGCAATATGTTTTTAGCATCAGGTTACTAGTGAGATATGTTGTTTGCACAAATTGTTTGCAGCAGAGCACGGTAATTTATGTGAGTAAAATAAACATTATTTTTTACATCAACTCATAAGTTATGTGAAACTTCCCCAGGAGCATTGTTAAAATACTTTGGAGGCACAGAATCAGCCCAGAGCCAGTCCACATCCTCAGGCTCAACTGTGAGTGATGAATCAGGTGAGGAAAAGACTGTCACCATACAGTATACATTTAATTTCTTAGTATAAACATTACACCTGAAGGGAAATTAATATAGTCAAAGTATCTCATTAATATGTGTGCCTACATGTATGTATGTATGTATTTCATCTTAGGTCCATCTCCATCCTCTACAGTGCTCTCTCACACACCTCCATCCTCTGTGCCCACTGTCCCCTCCATGTCTGAAACCACAGCTGATTTATCTAGTAAGTTAACTGCAAAACACCATTTATAATTGCTCATTGTACTGCAGAACATTCTGAGATTAATAATTATGTCCAACAGTGCAATTTAATGACCTTATAGGTCCTTCTTTTTTAGTCATTGTCTTTCTTTGGTCACTTCCTCAGCAACTTCCACCACAACGTCCCCTTCACACCATGGACCATCATCAGCTCCGCCAGTTGACCCAGCTGAGTGGCCTTCTTTCCTCTCAGATTCAGACAGGACTGAGCAGGTGATCAGAGGACCACTGTCTATTAAGGAGAACTTTTCATTCCCCAAACGGCATGATGGCCGAAGTTTTCATTATCATTATACCTACAGACAGCTAGTCAATGGGGAAACAGTCAAGCGTAGCTGGCTGACTTATTCAAGAAGTAAAGATGCAGTCTATTGCTTTTGCTGCAAATTATTTCCCAAAAAGTCCTTAAAACTGGCAGCCGAGGGACAGCGGGATTGGGTCAACATAGGTGCACTGCTGAAACAGCATGAAAACAGTGAAGATCATTGTAGCAACATGGTGAAATGGAAGGAATTTGCATTGCGTCTTTCAAAGGGGAAAACTATTGATGAGACAGAAATTGGCCTCCTGGAGGCAGAAAAGAATTGCTGGAGAGACGTTCTCACACGCTTAGTCACTATTATCCAGTCACTGGCAGAAAGGAACCTGGCACTGAGGGGATCTGTTGACACATTACATCAGACGAAAAATGGGAACTTTCTAAAAGAAGTGGAACTGATTGCTAAATTTGATCCTGTGTTGAAAGATCACGTGAGACGCATTGACAGTGGAGCAGAGCATATCACATACTTGGGGAAAACTATTCAAAATGAGTTGATATCCTGTATAAGTGATAAAATAGTGGAGACCATGGTGTCTGAAATCAAACAGTCAAAATACTATGCTGTAATACTGGATTGCACCCCAGATGTAAGTCATCAAGAACAGATGTCTATTGTTGTGCGCACTGTAAATATTGACAAAACACCTGAGGTAAAGGAGCACTTCTTGGGGTTTCTTCTAGCTCCTGAATCTACTGGTCAAGGCTTGTCTGAACTAATTCTTCAGAGGCTTGAAGAGTTGAACATCCCCTTTGAGGACTGTAGGGGACAATCATATGACAATGGCGCAAACATGAAAGGTGCAAATAAAGGTGTACAGGCAAGGCTTTCAAAAAAAAATCCACATGCTTTTTATGTGCCTTGTGCAGCCCATAGCTTAAATCTAGTGGTTTCTGATGCTGCTAAAGGGTCCCTGGATGCCACTTGCTTTTTTGGACACGTGGAAAAATTATATAAACTCTTCTCAGCTTCCCCTCAAAGGTGGGCCATCTTGAAGAAGCATGTGAACATCACACTCAAGTCTTGGAGTGAGACACGATGGGAAAGCCGGGTTAAAAGTATTGAACCATTACGCTGCCAAGCAGACAAGGTAAGAGAGGCTTTGTTAGAAGTCAGGGAAAAAACTACTGACCCTACACTAAAAGTTGAGACCCACTCGCTTGCTGAAGAAATCGGGTCATTCAGATTTCACATTTGCTGTGTGGTTTGGTATGACATTCTCTCCAAGACTAACATCACAAGCAAACTACTTCAGTCAGCCAACATGCAGTTGGATGTTTCAGTGGGGCTCATTCAGAAAAACAAAGAAAATTTAATCAGTTACAGGGCAACTGGTTTTAAAAATGCACAGATCTCAGCAAAAGAGACATTTGAACAAATGAACACTGAAGTAGTGCTGAAACAGAAGAGGTTGCGAACCACAAAAAGGCACTTTGCCTATGAGATGACTGATGAGCCACAATCTGATGCCATGAAGAGGCTGGAAGTAACCTTTTTTAATGTTGTGGTAGACTGTACCATCCAGTCTTTGGAGGACCGCTTTCAGTCCATAGGGGAGGTTAGAAGCATTTTTTGAGTGCTTTTCAACTTCAGCCAACTTGATGCACAGGCAAGGAAGGACCAGTGTAAGTTCTCAGAGACAAACTCACCTTTGGAGAACAGTTTGATATTGATGGGAGTGCACTGGCCACAGAGATGGAGAACCTCCCAGAACTCCCAAGAGCACAGATGACCCCCTTTGAATTGCTCACTTACCTCTCTCAAAATGAGATCTGTGAGTTGTACCCAAATCTTTGGGTAGCTCTGCAGATAGCCTGCACTCTTCCTGTGACTGTTGCATCTGCAGAGCGGAGCTTTTCCAAGCTCAAATTAATAAAAAACTACTTGAGATCTTCCATGGCCCAAGAAAGACTGAGTGGACTGGCAGTGATTAGTATTAATAACAAAGTCGGCCATCAGATTTCTTACAGCGATGTCATAAATGACTTTGCCTCCAGAAAAGCCAGGAAGCACAGGTTTTAAGGAGTGGGTGGAGTGGTGTGGGTGGTGAAGAACAGAGGAACAAAACTGTGATGTGATGGTCAAATGTGTGAATTAAGGACCTTAATTTAAGGTAGTTTATTTTCCCCAAAAATGTTTTGCACATCGTTATGTACATTTACAAAGTTTTAATATGGAGTAACTTTATATTTGTTTATAAACCGTTATGTTACCTTGTTTCTGGTAACTATGTTCATTAATATTATTTAAGTATTTGCTTGATATTTAATTTAATTATGTTGTTTTTTTGTACAATTGAATTTGTTCCTTTTTATATATATATCTAAGTGATTTTATTGTTGCACTTTATTGTTTTTCTTGCACTACGAATTATTTTTGCACATTGCTGTTTCAGGTTTTTGTTACCAAAAATAATAAAGTGAATCAGAATCAGCTTTATTGTCCAGTTATGTTTAACACACATGGAATTTAACTTCAGTAGACTGCGCTCTCTTTGTACAAAGTAAACATTAAATATGAACAATTAACTAAAAATATAAACTAGTAATTAAAGACTAATATGTACAAGACTGATGAGACAAGATGACACTTTTACTGTAAATACAAAGCTTTGTCACTTGGACTGTTCAACCCCAGGCCACTCTTGTAGCTGAATGTTTTCTACATTTTAAGATTAGGAACCATATGTGGCACTCTGGACATCATTCGTTCATTCATTGGTATTATTTATGTTCTTAACTGGGCCACCCCCATATCTTTATAAATGACATGACATGATTTCAAGATGGCGGCGCATTGCTATGCAGCAGCTTGAAGACGCTCTTGGGAGTGTAGAGCGATTTGGCAAAAAACACCCGTCATTTCTGTCAATTTCATGGCTGGCTCAAAGCGTGAACACTCTGTGATCACATACGACCGACAGACAATTCTGGATGTGGATGGATCGGGTCGTTATAGACTGAAAGATGCATGTACGGTGGACCTCCTCACTAGCATGGGAATACTTTGCGGGCTACATCGAGCGGCCTTTGTAGCAGCGGAGTCAAGTGCTAGCGGTGACCGCCAATGGAGACGACGTAAGCGGTGTGAGCGGAAGCAGAAGCGGGGATGCCGAGCGGGGCTAAAAACAAAGGGAAAAGCTAACCAAAGAAGCGTGGAGTGTCCGGGTAAGAAGCCGTTTAAACTAGAACTATCCGACGCCAGGCTGGATAATCCCTGCACACATAGCAATTCTCTTAGAATAAAACACAACTCACATAATGTTTTTTTTTTTGTGACCGTGTCAGACATGCAATCTACTGAGGTGGCTAACTATGATGCGTTCAGTTTATCGCAACATCTAGCAAACAATCGGACAATTCCCGTCGTATCAATTCCTAGATATGGTCGAAACTATTTAAAGTGCACTACGCATAATAAACGCAACATTATTAATATTGCTACTTCGGATAATTTCAACAAACAATCCTCAAAACAGCCCACTACCTATAATATGGGCTTTTTAAACATAAGATCATTATCTTCCAAAACGTTATTAGTTAATGAGGTCATTAGAGACAACAAACTTGACGTCGTTGGTCTCGCCGAGACCTGGCTCAAACCAGACGATTTTTTTGCGCTAAATGAGGCATCTCCTCCTAACTATATCAATGCACATGTTGCCCGTCCTCTTAAAAGGGGAGGGGGTGTCGCACTAATATACAATGAAAACTATAATTTTACACCTAACCTAAATAATAAATATAACTCGTTTGAGGTGCTCACTTTGAGGTTTGTCACACCGCTGCCTCTCCACCTTGCTGTTATCTACCGCCCCCCTGGGCCCTATTCGGACTTCATCAGTGAATTCTCAGAGTTTGTTGCTGATCTAGTGACGCACGCCGACAATATAATCATAATGGGGGACTTTAATATCCATATGAATACCCCATCGGACCCTCCATGTGTGGCGCTCCAGACTATAATTGATAGCTGTGGTCTTACACAAATAATAAATGAACCCACGCATCGCAACGGTAATACGATAGATCTAGTGCTTGTCAGGGGTGTCACCACCTCTAAAGTTACGATACTCCCGTACACTAAAATAATGTCCGATCATTACCTTATAAAATTCGAAGTTCTGACTCATTGTCAACAAACTAATAATAATAATAATAACTACTATAGCAGCCGCAACATTAATGCTGCCACAACGACGACTCTTACTGACCTACTGCCTTCGGTAATGGCACCATTCCCTGTGGGCTCTATTGATAACCTCACTAACAACTTTAACGACGCCCTGCGCGACACCATTGATAGTGTAGCACCACTAAAGCTAAAAAGGGCCCCTAAAAGGCGTACCCCATGGTTTACAGAAGAAACTAAAGCCCAGAAATTATCATGTAGAAAGCTGGAACGCATTGATTGATTGATTGATTGAGACTTTTATTAGTAGGTTGCACAGTGAAGTACATATTCCGTACAATTGACCACTAAATGGTAACACCCGAATAAGTTTTTCAACTTGTTTAAGTCGGGGTCCACTTAAATTGATTCATGATACAGATATATATTATCATATATACTATCATCATAATACAGTCATCACACAAGATAATCACATTGAATTATTTACATTATTTACAATCAGGAGTGTGGAGGGGGGGTGGGGTGGGGGGTGGGGGGGGGTGGGGATATGGACATCAAGTAGTGGACATAGAGAGAGAGAGAGAGAGAGAGAGAGAGAGAGAGAGAGAGAGAGAGAGAGAGAGAGAGAGAGAGAGAGAGAGAGATCAGAAGGAGTTAAGACCTTTGTTAGTTCGGAATCTGGGTTTAACGTGGTTAGTGGAGCACCCCCTGGTGTTGTGGTTATGGCGGTCATTTACGTTAAGGAAGTAGTTTGACATGTACTTCGGTATCAGGGAGGTGTAGCGGATTTTATAGACTAGGCTCAGTGCAAGTTGTTTAACTCTGTCCTCCACCTTGAGCCAGCCCACTTTAGAGAAGTGGGTAGGAGTGATGTGGGATCTGGGGTGGAGGTAATGGCGTGCGACTAAACTTGAGGTTTTCCATCAAGCATGGAGTGATAGTTTAATAACTTATAAACACATGCTTACCTCAGCTAAAGCTAAATATTACTCAAATCTCATCCACCTCAACAAAAATGATCCTAAATTTTTGTTTAGTACAGTAGCATCGCTAACCCAACAAGGGACTCCTCCCAGTAGCTCCACCCACTCAGCAGATGACTTTATGAATTTCTTTAATAAGAAAATTGAAGTCATTAGAAAAGAGATTAAAGACAATGCATCTCAGCTACAACTGGGTTCTATTAACACAAATATGACTGTATTTACGACGGACACTGCCCTCCAAAATAGTTTCTCTCTCTTTGATGAAATAACATTTGAGGAATTATCAAAATGTGTAAATGGGACAAAACAAACAACATGTTTACTTGACCCAATTCCTGGGAAACTTATCAAGGAGCTTTTTGTATTATTAGGTCCATCAGTGTTAAATATTATAAACTTATCACTTTCCTCTGGCACTGTTCCCCTAGCATTAAAAAAAGCGGTTATTCATCCTCTACTCAAAAGACCTAACCTCGATCCTGACCTCATGGTAAACTACCGGCCGGTGTCCCACCTTCCGTTTATCTCGAAAATCCTCGAAAAAATTGTCGCACAGCAGCTAAATGAACACTTAGCGTCTAACAATCTCTGTGAACCTTTTCAATCCGGGTTCAGGGCAAATCACTCTACGGAGACAGCCCTCGCAAAAATGACTAATGATCTATTGCTAACGATGGATTCTGATGCTTCATCTATGTTGCTGCTTCTTGATCTTAGCGCCGCTTTCGATACTGTTGATCATAATATTTTATTAGAGCATTACAAAACGCGTATTGGGATGTCAGACTTAGCCTTGTCTTGGTTTAACTCTTATCTTACTGACAGAATGCAGTGTGTCTCCCATAACAATGTGACCTCGGACTATGTTAAGGTAACGTGCGGAGTTCCCCAGGGTTCGGTTCTTGGCCCTGCACTCTTTAGTATTTACATGCTGCCGCTAGGTGACATCATACGCAAATACGGTGTTAGCTTTCACTGTTATGCTGATGACACTCAACTCTACATGCCCCTAAAGCTGACCAACACGCCGGATTGTAGTCAGCTGGAGGCGTGTCTTAATGAAATTAAACAATGGATGTCCGCTAACTTTTTGCAACTCAACGCTAAGAAAACGGAAATACTGATTATCGGTCCTGCTCAACACCGACATCTATTTAATAATACCACCTTAATATTTGACAACCAAACAATTAAACAAGGCGACTCGGTAAAGAATCTGGGTATTATCTTCGACCCAACTCTCTCGTTTGAGTCACACATTAAGAGTGTTACTAAAACGGCCTTCTTTCATCTCCGTAATATCGCTAAAATTCGTTCCATTTTGTCCACAAGCGATGCTGAGATCATTATCCATGCGTTCGTTACATCTCGTCTCGATTACTGTAACGTTTTATTTTCGGGCCTCCCTATGTCTAGCATTAAAAGATTACAGATGGTACAAAATGCGGCTGCTAGACTTTTGACAAAAACAAGAAAGTTTGATCATATTACGCCTATACTGGCTCACTTGCACTGGCTTCCTGTGCACCTAAGATGCGACTTTAAGGTTTTACTACTTACGTATAAAATACTACATGGTCAAGCTCCTGCCTATCTTGCCGATTGTATTGTACCATATGTCCCGGCAAGAAATCTGCGTTCAAAGAACTCCGGCTTATTAGTGATTCCCAGAGCCCAAAAAAAGTCTGCGGGCTATAGAGCGTTTTCTATTCGGGCTCCAATACTATGGAATGCCCTCCCGGTAAAAGTTAGAGATGCTACCTCAGTAGAAGCATTTAAGTCTCATCTTAAAACTCATTTGTATACTCTAGCCTTTAAATAGACTCCCTTTTTAGACCAGTTGATCTGCCGTTTCTTTTCTTTTCTTTTCTACTCTGCTCCCAACCCGGGGTGGACCGCTAGCCTGTCCATCGGATGGGGACATCTCTACGCTGCTGACCCGTCTCCGCTCGGGATGGTTCCTGCTGGCCCCACTATGGACTGGACTTTCGCTGATGTGTTGGACTTTCACAATATTATGTCAGACCCACTCGACATCCATTGCTTTCGGTCTCCCCTAGAGGGGCGGGGTTACCCACATATGCGGTCCTCTCCAAGGTTTCTCATAGTCATTCACATTGTTGCCCACTGGGGTGAGTTTTCCTTGCCCGTATGTGGGCTCTGTACCGAGGATGTCGTTGTGGCTTGTACAGCCCTTTGAGACACTTGTGATTTAGGGCTATATAAATAAACATTGATTGATTGATTGATTGATTGACATGTTATTTGTAAAGACATGCCAGGCTGACAATAGGATAATGTAAACAACACTGCCAGAGCCGCAATGAGTTTATAGTAGGTGTGTGAATGATCAACAATCAATATTATTGGCAGAAATAGAGGGCCCCAAAATCAAATTTTGCTTAGGGCCCCATGGAGGCTTGGGCCGGCACTGATCCAGAGCCTTAAGGGCAGAGGTGGGACCAAGTCATTGCTTTGCAAGTCACAAGTAAGTCTCAAGTCTTTGCCCTCAAGTCTCGAGTCAAGTCCCGAGTCAAGACAGGCAAGTCCCGAGTCAAGTCCAAAGTCAAGACTAGAAAGTCTCAAGTCAAGTCCCAAGTCCTGCATTTTGAGTTTTGAGTCCTTTCAAGTCCTTTTAACCACAGACTAATATTTTTACACAGATTGTGTATGCTTTTAAAACGCTGTATTTATTTATTAAAACAAGTGCATTTGAAATTGCAGGAAAAAAAATGGTGCTGACATTGCAATTCATAATAGCACTATTAACCAGTCATTTTAATAGTTTAAACAATTTTAAACATTTAACTCATTCCTTTACAGAATAAACACATTTGCAAAAACAAACTTTAACATACTATTGGTTGTATTTTATGAAAATAACATTACCACAAAGTTGAGAAGGAGCAAAGATCTTCAATATTTGTATGTGAGAATCACAAAGAAATCTTCTGGGGGAGGATGACCCCCCTACAGGGGTTTGGTTTACAAACTTTCAGCCCCACCTAAAACAAAATTCACCAGCCGCCACTGATTATGATTTTAGGCAAAGTATAAGACAATACTTTCTTAACAGTATAATTGTAACCAGGAATAAGTCTTCAAGTAACAATATTCAAATACTAACATTGTTGGGTAAGACAGCATTTAGTTTAATTCTGAATCCAGTGAAACAGATTGGTGGTTTTAGCTGATATAAAGACTTTCAGGTGTTTATATATGTTTAAGTATTTGGCAGACGCTTTTATCCAAAGCGACATACATAAAAAATAGATATAAAACAATCACTGTAAACATTATCATTTAAGGGAAGAATGTAATACAAAATATCAATACAAAGTGTCAAGACAGAATAAACTCTCTGCTGCTGCAGCAACAGAGTTACAGTCTATAGGTCCCTAAAATATATAGATATCTAATGTATTCATACATTGTTTATGTAGGATATACGCATGTATATATAATCTAATCATATTGTTTCTTCAACTTAAAAATAGCTGACCGTTTTTTTCCCTCTTCTCTGGGATTATATTCCCAGTTTTGATCTCGGACGTCTGGTCATTTATAGCGTATAAGAATATTATATTACTGTTAAGCAAACTATGAATAATAAAAACGCCAAAACATGTGTCCGTTATCATAGCTACACGTATGACAAAAAAACGCGTGAAAAACAGTGGTATTCAGTGAGGTAAGATGAATTAAATTTGCTGACAGTTCATTGCTCCTGCCAAATGAATTGCACTGAGTGGAGCGGATCACCACTCCAAGATGGCGGCTCCGCGTCTCGTCTGCGCCAGTAGGCAGTAGCGCTCAATGCTGCGTACCCTTATAAGATGTCTATGGTTATAACGTTAGCAGTGAGTTTACAGCCTCACTGATTTAACTACACAGCAAATAAAAGTCATGTTACTTAGCCAATAAACGTTATCTTACATTCAAAACTTACCCTTCTTTGTGCAACTTCAAATGCCGAACGAAGTTGGAAGTTGTTGCGTCTCCGTCTGTAATATTCGAACTGCGTGATTTGCATACGGCAATTCGTTTTTTGTTGATCAAGTCGTAGTTTTTATACCCGAACGAAACCAACTTTGGCATAATTGTTTCTCACTGCCGCATTGTTTGACAACTCATGTTCGGTGGTTGTCCTGCAATTGGATTGGATGAGAGCTGTGGGATGAAAACAACGTAGATTTAATTTGATTGGCTTTTGTACTGACAGCACACACGCTGACAAGCAGCACACACGCTCGTAAACACAGACGTATAAAATGAAAGATACGGAGCGCTCCCAAATAACTTTTTAAGGTTTGGGTTTTGGGGAAAGTAGCAAGTCATGTCAAGTCAAAAGCCTCAAGTCCAAGTGAAGTCACAAGTCATTGATGTTAAAGTCTAAGTCGAGTTGCAAGTCTCTTTACATTTTGTCAAGTCGAGTCTAAAGTCATCAAATTCATGACTCGAGTCTGACTCGAGTCCAAGTCATGTGACTCGAGTCCACACCTCTGCTTAAGGGACTCTGAGCGGGTCTTATTTATCCTCAGGGCCCTGCCACCCAGGAGCTTCTTAACTACCTCGGAGACCTCTGCCCCAGAAATAGGAGAGCCTACTACACAGTCCCCAGGCACTGCTTCCTCATTGGAAGACGTGTAAATGGATTGAAGAGGTCTTTGAAGTAGTCATTCCACCGATCACAACAAACCCAGTTGAGGTCAGCTGCATGGTGTTGACAGTGCACTGAGGCACCATCCTCCTGAGGCGGAGGATGGTGGCTCCGGAGTCCCATGAGCCAAAACGACCCGATAGGACTCCTTCAGCTTGACGGCCTCCCGGGTTCTCGGATCACCACCACGACAGGCACCAACCACCTTGCGGCCACAGCTCCAATTGGCTGCCTCAAAAAAATAGAGGCACAGAACATGGTACACTCGGACAAATTGTCCAGCACCTCCCTCGTAACATGTTCGATATTCTTCCGGAGGTGGGAATTTAAACTCTCTCGACAGGAGACTGTGCCAGACGTTGCCAGCAGACCCCTACAATGCGTTTGGGCCTGCCAGGTCTGTCCGGCATCCTTCCCCACCATCGTAGCCGACTCACCACCAGGTGGTGATCGGTTGAAAGCTCTGCCCCTCTCTTCACTCGAATGTCCAAAACATGAGAATGCAATTCCGATAACACATAAAAAAAATGTAATCACACGTATCAAATTATACATTACAAAAAAATGTGCAAACAATGCTTTAAAATTATATAAATTATAAAATATTTAATATATATTTTATTCATCCATACATCCATTTTCTACCGCTTGTCCCTTTTGCGGTCGCGGGGGGTGATGGAGCCTATCTCAGCTGCATTCAGGCGGAAGGCGGGGTACACCTTGGACAAGTCCCCACCTCATCACAGGGCCAACACAGATAGACAACATTCACACTCACATTCACACACTAGGGCCAATTTGGTGCTGCCAATCAACCTATCCTCAGGTGCATGTCTTTGGAGGTGGGAGGAAGCCGGAGTACCCGGAGGGAACCCACGCAGTCACGGGGAGAACATGCAAACTCCACACAGAAAGATCCCGAGCCCGGGATTGAACCCAGGACTACTCAGGACCTTCGTATTGTGAGGCACATATTTATTTTTATTTTACAAAAAACGTTTTAATCAAATAATACATATGGAATGAAAATATATACATATATTAAAGATAGAAATATAAATATAAAATTACAAATACAAAACCCAAAACCAGTGAAGTCGGCACGTTTTATAAATCGTAAATAAAAACAGAATATAATGATTTGCAAATCCTTTTCAACTTATATTCTATTGAATATACTGCAAAGACAAGATATTTAATGTTCAAACTGAGAAACTAAATTTTTTTTTTGCAAATAATCATTACCTTAGAATTCAATGTCAGCAACACATTGCAAAAAAGTTGGCACAGGGGCATTTTACCACAGTGTTACATGGGCTTTCCTTTTAACAACACTCAGTAAACGTTTGGGAACTGAGGACAAGAATTTTTAAAGCTTTTCATGTGGAATTCTTTACCATTCTTCCTTGATGTACAGCTTAAGTTGTTCAACAGTCCAGGGTCTCTGTTGTCATATTTCACGCTTCATAATGCGCCACACATTTTCAATGGGAGACAGGTCTGGACTACAGGCAGGCCAGTCTAGTACCACACTCTTTTACTATGAAGCCACGCTGTTGTAACATGTGCAGAATGTGGCTTGGCATTGTCTTGCTGAAATAAGCAGGAAAAATGAAGAAACCAAAAACTATAAAAAATTTAATTTGTTTGTTTACTTTGAAAAGTATTTAGCAATAGTTTTTCCTTTAAAAAACTTTTTTTTAAAACCTTTGTTTTCTTATGTCACAAGTAATGTATTCAGCCAGATATAAGACCAGCCCGCTTTAAAAAAAATACTTAGGTCAAAAAAAGACTAAATGAATTGTTTCCAATAACAGTAAACGTTACTGTTGTGTGTGAATGTGTGTGAAAAGAAAAGCTCTGGTTTGCGTGAGAAATCTTTTGGCGCTACCTAGTTGTTTGCATTCATAAATCTGTAGACCCAGAATAGTAAGATGATTCTTTTTTTTTTAGCTGTTTTGTAAGGAAAAAAAGTATGATATGCTAAAATGTATATTACAAATTAAGACATTGATAAGATTCCTAGTAGACAGGGTTGCCTGCATTACATGTTGGTTAAATTTATCCCACGGACAAAAACAGCTGACATTCTTAAGACATCTGCTTTACAGCGTACAGCAAACTCAACAGACATGGCCACTTTATTAGGTACACCATCTAATAATTTCCATTAGAAGAGGTAATGGTACCTTTACATACAAACAGTAGTCATGATGTGCAGCTTTCATTGACACTAACAGTGTCAATCAAACCATGATGTCTCCCTGACATAGTAGTTTGTATTATTGTACTGCGTGGTACACATTACAATACGTAGCGTCAGACACTTTCCTGTAGCCTATTATGTCACTAATACATCATAAAAATGAAACATTGGAACAGGTCAGTGGAGCACACTAGTCTCGAACGAGATGAAAGCATCTGCTCTTCAGTTTTTCACAGCACTCCAAAGTCCACATACATTAGACAGATGTCACTCATTACTTGACACACTACTCCAGGTTGTTAGTTACTGCACGTAATATACAAGGGCTCTTACCGTGTTCAGCGAGCCTCCCCAATGAGATACAACAGCATCTGATGTAACTCAACACCGGCCATTGTAGATCGACGTGGTCTGCACTGTTTTGATGAGGGGTGCAACACTGAGGGCTATGTTTAGCACAGGAGCGCCACTCCGCTCACAAATATCACCAGGCCAGAGTGAAGGGCGTCTCCAATTGAAGGGCAAGTGCTATGCTTTAGGCACGCACCAGTAGTGGGTTACAAGAGTATGATTCAAGGAGCTTTCTTGATGACTGACCTCTTCATTTTCTAACAGATATTTGAAAAATGTCAGGTTCTGCTAAGTGGAAAGCCAATAAAATGACTTTGGTGGAATAAACATTGCAAATCTGATAGTTTCACCAGATTTTATTTAAAACCTCAAAAAGATGACTTTACACAGACCAATGTACAATAGGGAACAGAGTGTCTTGACAGGCACATCCAACAAAAAAGGTGCCATTTCTGAAATATGTAATGAAAAACAAAAAAAAGTTGCAAATCCAATTCCAATCTTTGAATTAAAGCCTTGTCTTGTGTAGGAAGTCCCAAAACATACCACTCAACAGCACCGTAATCTACAAGGTTTTGTTAAAGTTGGGTTTCATTGCTTAAACCAAATGTAAGAAACACCATAATGTACAATATGTATCATATTAGCAGTCCTTTCCTAGGTCTCCAATAATAGACCCTATAAAAAAAGAAAAAGAAAAAAAAGATTTGTTCAACTAACCACATTTGTGATCAACAACAATGTTGAGAGAGTAAAGACAGCTCTGCACACCTGAAGTGGTCACCAGCGTTGTTGGTTGGGTCCTCGGTTGTAAGGAGCACGTTGTCGAATCACTCTCATGTTGCGGTATTTGGACATGATGCTGTAACTTTTTCGGAATACGGGATTCTGGTTTGCAGAGGGCCGTGGCACTAGACTCTCCTTGATAGAAAAAAAAGAATGCTATCAGTTAGCATAGGGAGTTCCCCAGAAGAAGGCTTGGAGCTCTGAGATTTTGCATACCATGAGTGGTCTCCTAAAATGTCCAGATGGTTCAGGGCCAGGCCTCCTTGGACCAAGAAACCGTCGCTGTCAAACATCACAGTAAAGACAATACACTGTAAATTTTCACCGCTGTGTGGATGAAAACTATGAAAGAACAGCACAGCTTGTTTATTTTATGACAAGCATATTCAACTGAATTGTTTTAGGGGGACATCTTCAGAAAGCTAAGGACCTGGGGGCCGGACTTCTGCCTTCACTATTAGTTTGGTTATGTATAAATCATAGAACCAGCTAGAGTAGATTTTTGATTCTGCTCCATTTATTTTTGTCAACGTTTCACAAGTGCTCTGCTGTTTTAAAGACCTTCTGCAAAAAAGCTGGTCACAGATCATCTCTATGACAGCACTGTAGTGTTTATAAGAATCTGCTGCAAAAATGTGAGTATCACGTAAGTTTTAACTAAACTCTAAGGCCACCACCAGTTGAATAGCCCAAATAACAAGAAAGAGGGGAATTAAAATAAAACCTTAAACACTAGTGTAACTTCAGAAGTTGAACAAATGACTACTGACTGCATCTGAAGAACAAGCTACAGCAACACCTTAGTTACATAAATCCCATTCAGAAAAAATATCAGCCAAGGAGAGAACTTAAAGGGGTGCCTAATGGAACAGCTCAGTTATATACAGTGAGTACAGAAAGTATTCAGACCCCTTTAGATTTTTCACTCTGTTTTATTGCAGCCGTTTGCTAAAACCAAAAACGTTCATTTTATTTCTCAATGTACACTCAGCACCCCATCTAGACACAAAACAGAAATATAATTTTTTGCAAATGTATTAAAAATAAACAAAAATATTACATGTACATAAGTATTCAGACCCTTTGCTCAATACTTTGTCGATGCCCCTTTGGTTTTAATTACTCTCAAGTCTTTTTGAATACGATGCCACAAGCTCGGCACACCTATCTTTGGGCAGTTTTGCCCATTCCTCTTTGCAGCACCTCTCAAGCTCCATCAGGTTAAATGGCAAGCTTTGGACTTTCATCCAGAATCTCTCTATTGTACATTGCTGCATTCATCTTATTCTAGTCATGGAGGTGACCTGATGGTTTCTCTGTCAGAGCTACATCATTCCCCTGTGGAGAGAGGAGAACCTTCCAGAAGGACAAACATCTCTGCAGCAATCCACCAATCAGGCCTGTATGGTAGAGTGGCTAGAGGGAAGTCATTTCTTAGTAAAATGTTGCCAAAATGTACCAGAAAAACTCTCAACCATTAGGAACAAAATTCTTTGGTCTGATGAGACAAAGATTGAACTCTTTGGTGTGGATGTCAGGCATCATGTTTGGAGCAAACCAGACAACGCTGATCACCAGGCCAATACCATCCCTATAGTGAAGCATAGTGGTGGCAGCATCATGTTGTAGTGATGTTTTTCAGTGGCAGAAACTGGGAAATTAGTCAGAATAGAGGGAAAGATAAATGCAGCAATATACAGAGACGTCCTGGATGAAAACCCACCATCCAATCTAAAGGAGCTTGAGAGGTGCTACAAAGAGGAATGGGTAAAACAGCCCAACGATAGGTGTGCCAAGCTTGTGGCATCGTATTAAAAAATACTTGAGGCTGTAATAGCTGCCAAAGGTGCATCAATTGAGCAAAGGATCTGAATACATATGTACATGTGATTTGAGTTTATTTTTAATACATTTGCAAAAATGTATACATTTCTGTTAAGTACTGGGAGTACATTAAGGAAAAATAAAATATACTCTTGATTTTAGCAGATGGCTGCAATGAAAAATTGAAACATTTTAAGGTGTCTGAATGATTTCCGTACCCACTGTAAAACACAAGTTTGAACCCGAATGTTCTCTGTTTGCTAGCAAGGTTGAAATGTCAACGCAAGGTCTTCCAATGTGTTTACAGTGGTCGAAGTTATTTCACACAACAGGAGCACTTGTGTTTTTAGGAATTTGCTGCAAAAATGTTTGTCTCTCCAAGTTTTTACCTAAACTCAGGGGCCGGTATGGTGTCATTCCCAGGCCACCAGTTGAATAGGCCTGCTTTAAGGCATTTCCTTACTCACCTGCATGGGTCCAGGTCGCCTGTAGGGCCGCGAATCTGACATTAAGTCACCATGCCTGAAAAATAAGTATGAGAACCTCAGAAACAGGACATGTCTTAACATTTTATGCAGCATTACAACTGTTAAAATGTTTACCTGAATATTCTCTTGTCCAAATAACCCCGTTTTCTGTCATCAGGGGATGGTGACCTTGATTTTATTTTTGACATGCCAGGATTACGTTCTAAAGAGAAATGACCAAACGTGTCATTTAAAGACCTATTTTAATGTACTGTTAAGATTATGTAGGATGAAGAAAGAAAGTTACCCGTCTTTATTTTTGGACTACTATCTTTGGCAGGAGAGTCTTCCTTGGAAGTGCTCTGCCCAGCTGCCCAGTGGGACACGACAACAAGGTCGCGTTTCTCAACGGGAGAAGAAGCTCTAAACACAAATGACCAGTGGTTAAGTTAAGCAACACACAAAAAAAGGTAAAGGTGCAAGCATAAATCGTCAATGAACAGCATAGCTATGCAGGAAGAAAATGGAAGATATAAAGCCACAAATCACACGTTGGTACTTACAGAACCATGGAATGTCCATGCTTCTTTACTCCTATTTTGCACTGAATCAATCTGAGCTCTCTTCATTTACGCAAAGCGGCCGTTGTGGTGGGCATGTTAAAATATCGCATCAACAAATCTTCAATCAACCTTTGATCCACATTCTATGGTCATGCTGCTCCTTCAAGAGGTTTAGGGCGAGGGTTTCCGAGGGGCGTCTATTGTCTTCTACGGTAAATGCTTGTGAAGTTTAGGGAAGGGCATCCAACTTCAGAGTCCAGGTTTTCCATGAGTATGCGACCACCATTACAAGACACTTCAGCTCGTCACAGAAATCAGAGGGTGTGAGAAGAACAAAAGGGGCTAGCAGACTCCTCTTCTTTGCATAGCATCTTCTCTTTGGCTGTCCATGCTTTATGCACAGACAAGAACATAAAGGGCTAATTCAAGTACATAAAGCCTTTTTAATATGTTGGGTGCTCGTGAACTGCACGGCTTATCAGCCACAGTGCATTTAAGTGGCAAGAATAGAGCAAGGTGCTATAATGAAACTGCATACATTCTCTTCCAATGCAGCAACAAGTCTTGGTCAGTCTTGATCTTGAGCTTTTATTAGGGTAAATTAATTCAGTCTTGCTGTCAGGTCAAGTGACCGATTTTGTGGTTAGGGTATCATCGGCACGACTGCAAGTAGGACGTCGCTGCAGAATTACTGGCAATTAAAGCAGAGTTGTGTGCTATAAGGTAACAACTTTGGTTGCTGAATGTTTACATGGCCACCTTCTGTGTAGAAACAATTGAGACATTTTTCCACCAGCATGGATATGGTTTAGATCTGATGTACAAACCATTTTTGAAGGTTAAGTGCTTGTTGCTGTGTTCAGTGCCTAAACATGGTCACCTTCTTCCCATATGAGGTGTCCTCTTCTGGTATCAATTGATTCTTTTGACAAACTCTTCCTTTGTGCGTGTCAAGGCCTAGTATGTCCAAATTGGCTACGAATGCATTTTCTCATTGTAGGGAGATGTTGGAAACTTTTGCTCTCGTGTGAAAATTGGCTTGAGTGTTGTTTATCAATTGCATAGGCATTCTTTAGCCACTATGAGTCAAGCCTCAATGAACTGATGAGTAAACAGGAATCCAGCAATACTTGGATGGCAGCATTAACGGTCCATTAGTCATACATTCCTTTTGACTGGCAATTAGGTCTTCCATCTCAGTGTAAAACAAAGCACCAAATGGTAGAACTAGCTTAGTTTTGGAATACTCCAACAAGCCACATTCCTTAGGTTTCTTCCAATGGTTGAGGTGAGGCAAGAGGTTTTAGTATTTACAACATAGAGACAACCAATAGAACGGAGGGCAACTTTCAACAGCACTGATATACATCGAGTGCCAGACTTTGTAGGGCGCTTGCTTTAACGATGGGAGAGCACAAACATATCTTCTTTGTGGCATTGAGATTCATAGGCAGACTGCAGATAGAGAGGCATTGGGGAAGGAGGAATCTCACAATTTAGTGCTTCATCTCGTCTCCATTTTTCATACGTTGTCTCATCATCAAAACATTCTTTCTTGACCTCCCAATCATCATCAAGCCCCTGCGAACAGTGCAAGAAGGAAGATACCGTACCTGTGTGTATTCAAGGGCCGGCGGGACTCCACCTGTTCTTTTCTGGTATCAGAGTCTCGTGGGGACCTGCTTGCTGCACCTTCATCTCTGTCAGGAGATTGTTGATGTCTTGTGTCCCTAGGTTCCAGCTTTTTCAAGGGAACCGGATTCGACTGGAAGCGCTTCTTCCTAATAGCAAGAATAGAGCTGGGAGGTCCCCTGTAGGGAGCATCTCCGAAGCGAGGCCTGGGTCTGAAGGGTGGAGGCATTCTAAGCCTCATGGAGGGCTCAAATCTCATTTGTCTGCCTTTAAAAAGGAAACTTTTATCCCTAAGTGATAAAGGTTTAACACCAAAGGGTCTGGGAATACTGAGGAGTGGAATTCTCTCTCTCCTGGGGTACTTGGGGCCACTATGATCCTGTGCAGGGCTTGATGAGGACAAGCTGATGTCTGACAGTCTCCGCTTACGGGGGGCTGTCAGTTGCTTGTCCTGGGGGTTGCGTTGGAAAGACGATGATGGTGGGGGGCCTCCTTTCCAAGGCGGAGGTCTGAACAGGGGCAGGCGAGGGACATCTTTTATGCTCTCAAAGCTGTGGGGTCTGCCGCCCTGCCTCTCCATTGGACCACGCTGCCTCCTGGAGTCTTGCTGTGATGACCACCTGCATATCCATCAGACAATAGAGAAATTGTTACAATAACAGATCGTCCTGCCATGTTAAGTGGGTGGCGGAGAGTTTTACATCTCAAAGCCATGATAGAATGAAACTCGAAGGAGTAAAAATTATTTTCAATGTGCCAATTAAACAATTACAGACACTCCTCAATGGTATAGATGAAACCACTACACCCCACTAATTATGTAATGTGGAGCTGGTTATAGGACTCATTATGACTCATGTGACTGAGGTCTGCACGAGCTTCAGCCTTCTCTTTAATAATTTCAACCAGCTGGAACTTCCATCCTGTACCTCTCTGAAAACGAGCCTCTTCCCTGCATCTCTCTTGGGCTCCTCTGAGAGCCGGAGGGCCCATGTTCACCATTGTGTGGATGAGCGAATGCTCCGTTGTTGTTGTTCCATCGCTTCATCCCATGACCAGAGTCCGCAAAGGGCCTTCCTCTTGGGCTAAAGTCCCCACGGGGGCCTCTAAATCTTTGCTCCTGGTGGGGGAAATCTGGCTGTCTTTTGGGACCCCTGAAGGAACCCTGATAGGCTGGTGCAGAGCCTGGCCTTTTGTCAGCTGGGTGGCCACGAAAATGTCTTGGTGAGGGTGACCTGTGACCTGAGGAGTGGCCATGGGGTGGAGGGCCCCTTTGACCTGGGGACCCTCGGGACTGTGGACTGCGAGATGATGACTGATGCTGGGCCTGAGGAGGGCGATTCAGTCTGGATGAAGGTGGCCTCCTCTGGCTGTGGTGTGGTTCCATTTTAGGAGCATATGACTGATGGGAATCCTGATTGTGGGACCTCCAGTTATTAAAACGTGGCTCTCTTTGATCTCCCATAGGCGGACCTCTTCTGTCAGATGGGGGTCGTCCTCCACCCCTTGATTCTCTCCAGTGTACAGGGGGCTTTCCTGGGCCGCCATGGTGGTCTCTTCTGGTCTTTGTGCTTGGGGAATAATTACCTTCTCTGGGTCCACTGCCATGGCCATCTCCATAAGGTCTGAAAAAGGACAAGGGGTATTAAAACCAAATAAGTTCTTAAACTCAAGTATATCAACACCAAAGCATCGGCCTTACCTGGGCTTTATGCGTGGAGGTCCAAAATGTGGTCGTACCATCTTTTGTTGTGTCAGATTTACCTACCTATTAAAACAAAGGACAATGTACACCAAATTAGAACTGTACTGCTAAAAAAACATCAAACCTAGGTCAAAATACTACCCAATTAAACTCAAACAATTTACAACAAAAAACAAGTTATGTTGGCATGTACTTGAGGTAAAGCCTTTTATTACTTCACCATATAAATGGTTCACAATCTGCCTTTGGTAGAACTGGGCCGATATTTGATAAGTCAATTAACCTGAAGATGAATGAAAATGAAGTCGGTAAGTTTGCCATCCTCAAAAATCGTCATGTGTACGTGTTGTTTTGGGTTACAAGAGCCGCCACTCTTTTGCTTTGGTTTCAGCAGCTGCGGGTGTTTGTACTATAAATAAACAGTAGTAATGATAACCGCTGTAAAACTCTGTATGATTAATATTTATTCATATTCAACAAAGGCGGTGCTGTTTTTGCAGTTATCAAACTCCACAGTGTCAAGTTAAAACAGATGACATGGTCTCTGTTCAACACAAAGTGAACTCACGTTAAGTCAAATAAACCGAAGTTAAACAACTGATCACCCAATTTACATTAATTAAACCCATTCTAAAACTTTAACAAATTGAAATGGAAGATAAACATTTAAACAAAAATAAAAAATGTATGGCTTTTATGAAGCCAGAACTAAATTTGATGTTATACAATTTGGTTGAAAGATTTTGGCGTGTGTATAATTACTTTTTCAGCACATTAACAATACCGCAATAATAAGGATATCTGTGATCCTTTTGGCCACTTTATTTATTGTTTTGGTTGTGTATTTTTGAGGGTGCCCCACCACCTCATCAGCAGAGACATAACCTATGTTATTGCTTCTGGTTGTGATTTTTATTCAAGTGAAAAATGTTGCTTACAGACAGTATAATTGATGTCTGTTTTATTTAACTTAGTATTTAAAAGTTGACAACTTAATTACAATGTTAACATATAGGAGAAATACAAGATTATTGCATGTGAAAGGATATGCTTGCACTATTATCATTACATCAGTGGTTAATTTGGTCTCAAAAAAGGCAACATCGTTTATCTGCAATAATTTGTAGGTCCTTATAAATTTGTTATTGGCCCAGGCCTACTTTGGAGCCCGATGTGAACCAAAAATAACACTGAAATGGCTCTGAAAATAGAAAACAAAAGCTTTCAACACCTAATCTGAAAACAGCCCCAGTGAAAAGGGTTACACCTTAATGTATTTGATTGTGGCGGTGCGCCACGGCAATATAGTAGCCCCCACACCTTAAAAATGATGGGGTTTTTTTTTTACGTGAAAACAAAATGTATTGTAGTGTCCAGAAGAAAAACACACACAGTCCGACACCCTTTAGCTTTTATTGCTAATCTTAAACTAACAACGGGCCCAATTCCAACAAATATTTCCTCTTTGCACACACGTCCGTCTCCGCGCTTACCTCCTAGACAGACAACACTTCCTCATTCTCCGCTGACAGTATGTTTACAGACCATAGGAAAAATTATCATAACACACTAACATACACATTAACACCAGCAAGTAGTTAAATTGATCTGCAGCTCGTTTTTCATCGCAGGCATGGAGCGACATTAGTAAAGAGTCTCTAAACACAAGTACAGTCTACAATGACACCAGAAATAGATGCTAGATTTGATGCCAGTCGTTTTTAATAAAGAAAGATTGACAAAGGATTGGGGAAATCTCTAGAAAAAAAAAAAACTCAATGTACATTGTACAATAAGCAGCAACGATTGAAAAATAGAGCAAAACGATATTTAAGAAAAAATATGTTAATACTATAAATAACAGATTTGCTTTAAATGAATGCATACTTTTTTTTTGCCTTTTTAAAGAAAATATATGCATCATAGCAAACAATGATATGACAAGCCACCACCACCACAGGTATCTTGGCAACCCAGGGGAAACCCTGCTCTGAGCAAAATTCTAATATGAATAATGTTTAAATGTACTTTTTATGGAATCATTTTCAAATAACTAAATTAGGCGCTTCCATTGGGAAACAATACTTATGTCTTCAATAACATACAGTACTTCTGTTAACAAAAATGTAGCATTGTACATTGCATGCAAATAAATAATATTCACCTCCATTGAGATTATTATTGCATTTCCTGCACTCAACTGGAGGCCTTGGTTTCAGAAGTAGGCATAAGTTTGTTGTGCTGCTGCCTGTTAAACTTTGTAGCGTGCAGTCGTTTCTTCCACGCCTGTTGCTACAAAACCAAACTAATGATGACTTTTCTTTGGAGTAAACACCTTGCTCTCGCTAGCATTAGCCATTTTTTGCTCGGTGTGTTGCTAAATAAAAAAGGGGGGGTGGGGGTGGCAGCTCCTGGGGGCAAACAGAACGCTGGATCTAGCAACAAAAAAAACATTAAGTGTTTCACGTTTCCTTGTGGTTTATACATATCTTTGTAGACTTTTTGTTTCTGCACTGCAACCACATAATTTCCCCATTCTAGGATGAATAAAGTCTATATTATGCTCTCCTAAAAATATGTTGCTAGGCAGTCAAAGTAAGATGACTATTCACTCATCAGTTTAAAAAGTTAAAGTACCAATGATTGTCACACACACACGCACACACTAGGTGTGGTGAAATTAACCTCTGCATTTGACCCATCCCCTTGTTCACCCCCTGGGAGGTGAGGGGAGCAGTGAGCAGCAGCGGTGGCCACACCCGGGAATCATTTTGGTGATTTACCCCCCAATTCCAACCCTTGATGCTGAGTGTCACGCACCATTTTTATAGTCTTTGGTATGACTCGGCCGGGGTTTTAAACTCACGACCTACCGATCTCAGGGCGGACACTCGAACCACAAGGCCACTGAGCAAGTTAGATGTTTAGCTTTAAAAAGGATACAATCTGAAAAAATAAAATAAAAAATATATACACATATATATATATTTATATAAAATATATACACTGCCATTCAAAAGTTTAGGGTCACCCAAACAATTTTGTGGAATAGCCTTCATTTCTAAGAACAAGAATAGACTGTCGAGTTTCAGATGAAAGTTCTCTTTTTCTGGCCATTTTGAGCGTTTCATTGCCCCACAAATGTGAAGCTCCAGAAACTCAATCTGCTCAAAGGAAGGTCCGTTTTGTAGCTTCTGTAACGAGCTAAACTGTTTTCAGATGTGTGAACATGATTGCACAAGGGTTTTCTAATCATCAATTAGCCGTCTGAGCCAATGAGCAAACACATTGTACCATTAGAACACTGGAGTGATAGTTTCTGGAAATGGGCCTCTATACACTTATGTAGATATTGCACCAAAAACCAGACATTTGCAGCTAGAATAGTCATTTACCACATTAGCAATGTATAGAGTGTATTTCTTTAAAGTTAAGACTAGTTTAAAGTTATCTTCATTGAAAAGTACAGTGCTTTTTCTTCAAAAATAAGGACATTTCAATGTGACCCCAAACTTTTGAACGGTAGTGTATATATATATATCTAAATTTGTATCAGAACATTTTGTTTTCCTCACAAAATCGTGCAACCCTTAACCTTATTTAAAACCAAACTCAAAATGAATAAACATGCATGTCTAAAACGCCTTAACGTTAATGTCAATGAATGTTCTCATTCATCCAGGTCAATGTCATCTCAGGGCATCCAATCGATCGCAACTGGACTGTTTGGTTTGTCTTAAGAGACGTTTCGCCTCCATCTGTTCGTGCTCATAGACTTAGATTGGTCAGATCTAGATCAAACATGTCTATGAGCCCCTAACGGTCAGAATGTAATCGAATTGGCACAGGACGAACCACCACTGTAAGAGAAACCGAGGTATGTCATAGGCTCGTTATAAATAAGCATATATTACAACGAGTACAGAAATGTTGTCATTTTAAATAGTAAACTCTATTGCAGATTTCTTAAGTATATTTATCGACAACTTTAAACAAGAGGCTTGGTTCGGTCAATCAATGGCGACCGCTTACTCAATTCGGGCCCTGGGGCCTACGACCATTCATACGGCACCAAAACATACCTCTTATCTTTTACGTGTTGGTGAAAAAACGCACACCATTTCCATCAAGTGCGGGGTTTACATGCACGCTAATGCAGCAGCAATAAAGGTTTAAAGCCACTACCTGTTTTGATCGCACATACGAAGCTAAAAGACTAGCTAGCTATAGCCACGCGCTACTCCCGAAAAATGGTACCTACCGAATGATTAGAGACATATACGGTAATGATGCTTTGAACGACCTTTATATATGACTAAATAATGAATATGTGAGAGGTTTAGACCGACATACCAAATATGCACGACGTCGCAGATGTGCTACTCGGGTTGCTAGCCTTTCAGCTGTTCCTCCTTGTCGACAGTTATGAGACGATCATTAGGAGGAGTCGCAGCAATAGCAGTGACGTGAGTGTGACGTCATCGGTTGTTGATCACGTGACGCTCTTTGAGCCAATGGTGTTCGTTGAAGCACGATGACGCTTTCGATCATCTGGCTTCATAAATCTAAATGGTAATGTTTTTTCTATTTTATTTTATTTCATTTTTGTAAAATATATTTTGGACACTTTTATTACTTTTTTTTGACAAATATTTAGAAGTGTTTTCACTATCAAGGAGACATTCGACGTTTACAGCGAATGTGACAGGAAACATGGCGAAGCATCAGAACATGAAGCAAGAGTGACAGTTGGAAGTCAAATAATTCAATAAAAGGAATACTGATGCCAGCCTGGTCACACCAATGGGACATCTTGAATAAAATGTTTGTATCAAGGCACACTAGCATTGATAACCATCAATGGAACATTGCTTTATTTCACCTGATTGATTGATTGAATCTTTTATTAGTAGATTGCACAGTGAAGTACATATTCCGTACAATTGACCACTAAATTGTAACACCCGAATAAGTTTTTCAACTTGTTTAAGTGGGGGTCCACTTAAATTGATTCATGATACAGATACCTGACTAGAGAGCACCTGCACACACTCACTGTCCACTTAAATTGATTCATGATACAGATACCTGACTAGAGAGCACCTGCACACACTCACTGTCGCCGGTCCCTCACTTCTCTCGCCCACTCACTCACTGACGTCACTCACCTCACATGCTGTCATATCTTAAAGGGCCACACACACACACACACACACATAAACGCTACTATCATAACAACTAACAAGACATCAAGGCGAAGCAAAGAGTCGATTTTTTTAACAAGGAGAAATTCTCAATACTTTTCTTTTGTCGAGCACAAAGAAAATAACATTTTAGTTAAATGTAAGTTGTGTCTTGGATCAAATATCCTATCTACTTCAAGTTCAAGTTAAAGTGCCATTATGTTGCAGCTATTTAAAATAGTTTTGTCAACACATTGTATTATTCTCCAGTGCAATAACAGTACTGAAATGAAGGCTAAAGGGCATTAATGGGAGCTTTTAAAAAAGAAAAGAAAAAAAGAAGTAACTAAATAGTTACTTTTCAAAGTAACGCATTACTTTTTGGTGCAAGTAACTGAGTTAGTAACTGAGTTACTTTTGAAATGAAGTAACTAGTAACTATAACTCATTACTGGTTTTCAGTAACTAACCCAACACTGTTTATAACTATATATAGACATATTATTTTGGTTTGTGCTGTCAGAAAAACTAAAAATTGCATGCATCCCCACAGCCACACATATCCTTTGTAGCAGTCATGGTGCCTGGTGTTTAGTTGGCCACACTCTCTTTATACACAACTCTCTGCAAACGGCATTTGTAGCGCGCCCTATAGGTTGACATTAGGTATGCTTGCGTTAACTAATGCAGTGGTTTTCATTTAGGGCCACATCGCAGTTATGGCTGCTTAAGAGCAGTGTTGGACTAACGCGTTACAAAGTTACGGGATCACTGCATGTAACGCCGTAATTTTTGGCGTTAACTAGTAGTCTAACGCATTATTTTTGTATTCAGTAACTCAGTTACTGTTACTACATGATGCGTTACTATATAAAAAAATACCGTAAAATAACGCAGTATCGGCTAGAAACAGAGAAGATCTGAGTGTGTTTTATTGGACAACTGCGGCGGCGTCCTTCTGATTCTTCCTGTGTCACAAGAGGCGCACGCTGTCTGTGCGTGTGTGTGTGAGAGTGTGTGTGTGTGTGTGTGTTTACTCACAAAAGCATAACCTGACCATAACCAACACCATCTTCCAGCAGAAGGCTAAATATAAGACTTCATGGACGCACCCCCGTTCTAAACATTGGCACCTGATAGATTATATCATAGTGAGGCGTAGTGACATCAAAGACGTCCTCATCACCCGTGCCATGAGAGGTGCAGAGTGCTGGACAGATCATCATTTGATTATGACCAATGTCCACATGCAAGTGCGCCCCCCCTTGAGACGGCGAGGACCTAAAAGGAAGAAGCTAGATTGCGCCCGCCTGGAAAACCCTGATCCAAGAAATGACTTTCGCCGCTCCCTGGCTGAGAAACTTGGGGAGGTGGAGTCTTCCTTGAACTCTTCTGGGAGGTGGAGTCTTCCTTGAACTCTTCTGAGAACTCTATCGACCAGAACTGGAACTCTATCAGCTCGGCCCTCTATGAGGCAGCAGCCCAAACAATCGGCTTCAAGAGCAAGAACCACCAAGACTGGTTTGATGAAAACTCGGACACCATCCATGTCCTGTTGAAGGATATGCACAAAGCACACAGGGCAACCCTAGAGAACCCTTCATCCAGTAGCGCCAGGCAGAAATGGCAGAGAGCTCGAAGTGAAGTGCAAAGGGCTGTTAGGAGGATGCAGAATGAGTGGTGGAGAAAAAAGGCACATGAAATCCAAACCTTTGCCGATAAAAATGACATTCACAACTTTTACAATGCTGTCAAGAAGACCTACGGCCCAACAAACCGCTGCATCACTCCCCTGAAAACAGCAGACGGCCTGTCAACCTTGAAGGACCAACCTAGCATCCTGCTGAGATGGGCGGAACACTTTAGCACCCTGTTGAATCAGGAATCTGATGCAGACCCCACTGTTCTGGATGAACTGCCTACACTTCCCGTCATGCACAATCTGGACGAGCCCCCAACCTTCCTGGTGGTCCGATCAGCTACCCGCTCCCTCAAAAACAACAAATCCCCCGGTAACAGTGGCGTGCAGTCACTAGAGGCAGGGGAGGTGGGGCCTCACCTGCCATCATGGAAGGAAAAAAAATGTAAAAAGAAAAAAACATTTATTAAATTGTTATATGTATCCAGTGATTATACTAAAGTTATTTTCCATTTAACTTCACCAGTTTTAGATTATTTTTATTTTCACATTTGCCGTTCAAATACTGAGAAGAGACGGTGCGGTGATCAGCAGCCAGTTGAGGCACGTCACTGATTTGTGCCTCAACATGGATTGTGCACAATGACTCGGCTAACTGCTGAGCTACTGTGCAGTGAGACTGTATTGCTATATGAATTATATCAGCTAACTAAACTATGGCATAGTTTAGTTAGCTGAGGTATATAATGTACAGTGTATTTTGTCAAAAACTGTATGTGTGTAACGTATTTCTTGTGCTGAGCATTCATAAATCTGCTGCAAAAGACGTACTGGTTGAGGCTCGCAGTAATCCGGCCTCCTGGTGGTAGAGGGCAGTAGTGATCCCAGAGATCATTCCTCGGCCGCAGAAGAAAAAAAAAAAAAAAGAAAAAAAAGTTTGCAAGCGATTGTTTATTTCCTCTCGCCTGGACTTTTATTAAAAACATGGAGGATTACATATGTAAAATAAAACAGTTTTCTAAACTGGACTTTCAATCGAAGCAGGAGGTAATAATTAAAGGTAGACCAACGCCGGAGCTAAAAGGTTTGCTTTAAGACTTCGGGACAGAAGACCCGTTCTTTTCAAACGGTGTGGTACACACGCAATTGCTGGCTGTGTGGATGTCCAGCAAGAAAGGTAAGACCATAATAATGTTTTTTTTATTAAATGTGCTTTTTTGTGTGCTACAGTTGTGTAAAGAATGCTGGTATGAGCTTTTAAACATAACCCGTTAACTGCTGCCAATCACATGGTGAATAAGATACTATTTAGGGTTCATATGTTTGTAAATCTGACTGTGATGATGCAGTGCCTCACCAGACATTAACCTCACCGCCCGCCACTGCCCGGTAATGACAACATCCCGGCTGAACTACTGAAGCAAGGAGGATACTTCTGCACAAGAACATTGCACCGGTACATCACAAAGGTCCGGGCTGAAGAGAACGTCCCACAACAATGGAGAGACGCCATTGTTGTCACTATCTACAAGAACAAGGGTGACAAGGCTGTCTGTGGCAACAGTAGGGGCATTTCACTCTTTGCTGTTGCCGGTAAAGTTCCGGCAAAAGTGATGCTCCAGAGGCTGATTAATAACATCACTGAGTCGATACTGCCTGAATCACAGTGCGGGTTTAGAAAGAATAGGAGCACAGTGGACATGATTTTCACAGCTAGACAGCTGCAGGAAAAATGTAGGGAACAACATCAGGACCTATTCATGGCCTTTGTCGACCTCTCCAAAGCCTTAGACACCGTTCAGAGAGAACTTTTATGGGAAGTCCTCCTCAAGTTTGGCTGTCCCATTAAGTTCGTTAACATCCGCCGTCAGTTTCATGATGCTCGAGTGACCATAGGAGGTCAAGAGTCTGCCCCCTTCCCTGTACATACAGGAGTAAGGCAGGGGTGTGTACTAGCACCAGTGCTTTTTAACATCTTCTTGCTATGTGTTACAAAGCTTCTCCACAAGGAGATTGAGGACAGCAGCGGTGTGACAGTGGACTTTCGTCGAGATGGCAACCTCTTTAATATCAGGAGGCTTCAGGCTACCACCAAACTGCAGAGGGAGAGAATTGTTGAGATGCAGTACGCAGATGACTGTGTTCTTGTATCTCACAGCCCACAAGACCTCCAGTCTGTTCTTGCGGCTGCGGTGAGAGCGTACAGCAGGATAGGACTGACCGTCAACACCAGCAAGACGGAAGTAGTTTGCCAGTGGAGCTCCAACAAGCCATCTACATCACCTGTCTTCACCGTTTCTGGAGAACAAATAGCAATCGTTCCATCCTTCAGATACCTGGGGAGCATTCTTTCTGATGACAACACTGTTGATAGTGAGGTCCAGAACAGGTTCAAGCAGGCAGCGGCAGCTTTGGGGAGACTCAGGCGTCGAGTCTTCCAAAACAAGAACCTCCATCTCCACACAAAGGTCTCTGTCTATCAAGCTATCTGCCTCACTACCCTCCTCTACAGCTGTGAAGCCTGGGTAACCTACAACCGCCACATCAAGGCCCTAGAGCAGTTCCACATACGCTGCCTTCAACGCATCCTGGGGATCACATGGCGTGATCGTGTGCCTCATTCTGAAATACTCTCAAAAACCAACTGCAGGAGTATTGAGGCCATGATCACCATGCACCAACTATGATGGCTGGGCCACGTAGTAAGGATGTCCTCAGACCGCCTGCCTCGCAAGGTGTTATACGGCCAGCTACACCATGGTCGTCGCTCTGCTGGAGGGCAGAAGAAACGATATAAAGACCAGCTGAAGACTGCACTAAGGAAGTGCAAAATCAGACCTGAGGCCCTGGAGGGTGTGGCTGCTGATCGTAACACCTGGCGTCAGCTGTGCCAGAATGGCACCCGCCTGCTGGAGGAGGATAGGACAGCCAGGAGACAGGAGAGAAGACTCAGGAGGAATACACCTACGGTTGCCGTTTCCACCACCACCACCACCACCACATTTACATGCCCTACCTGCAGTAGGGTTTGTTTATCCAGGATAGGGCTATTCAGGCACCAACGAACTCACCGATAGAAGTGGATGTCGTCATCGGACTCGATGGACAACCATAAAGAAGCGAGCACTAACAAGACATCATGGTGGAGCCGGAGTCGAGTTTCTTAACATTGGGATATTCTCACTACTTTTCTTTTGTTGAGCACAAAGAAAAGAACATTTTAGTTAAATGTAAGTTGTGTCTTGGATCAAAGATCCCATCTACTGCCCAAAACAGCAATTCAAATCTGATGAAACAGCTACAAAAGCAACATGCTTCGACAAAGCTAGTAAAGAGAGACACAGACTCCGATGCCACTTCACCGGCTGGATTTTAACGGAGGCATGCTAGCCAGGACAACATTGATAGAGCCATTGCAGCGTATGTGCTAGAAGACAGGCAGGCTATTTCTACAGTGGAGTCACCCGCTTTCAGTCAGCTAATTAGCATGATATCGGGCATCAAACAGCAAATGGCACGGAAAACATGTTCCACGTACCTGGACACAGTGGACAGTGAGTATATAAACATGGAAAGCAAGCTAAAGAAGACACTCCAAACTCTGCCTCTGCTAATCATTCAGCGCTGAAGGTACACACTCTGTCAATTCTCTTATATATTCTTTCATTCTAGACTTCCATAGTGTTTGATTATCACATCACTCTAAATGTATAGACTATAAAGTTCACAAACATAAAGAGGGATCCTAGTGGGCCAGGCCAATCTTTCCTTTTCTCTAAACTAAAACTGGGGAAATGCGTACAGCGTTCTGGGCTTCACTGAAGACATGATTTTATTTCACAATTCCTTGAGAGAAAAAAACGTCTGGTTAGGCATGTGTAGCAGTATGTGTGCTGTATATAGTGACATGACATATAATCATGTCATGTGAGCCTTCCTTGGGTGAAGCCAGGTTTACAGCTATGTTTTTTGATTGATTGATTGAAACTTTTCTTAGTTGATTGCACAGTACAGTACATATTCCGTACAATTGACCACTAAATAGTTTTTCAACTTGTTTAAGTCGGGGTCCACGTTAATCAATTTATGGTAAATGTTGTGACATGTTATTATGCGGTTTGTTACTTATGTATGTTATGTTGCAGCTATTTAAAATAGTTTTGTCAATTCGTTCTGGCCCGAAATAAATTGTGTTATGTATTTGGAGCTACTAGGGCTGCCGTAGTTGTGAGGGACGCGGGGAATTATGGGTAATGTTGTCATGACAATACTATACTCCTGGAGAGCGGGAACACGGCTGTATGTTCGGAGTAGTAAGCTACAATAAAAGGTTAACGATCTATCTGTGCCTGCTGCATCATTGTTATAGGAAGACATAACAAAAGTGGCGACGAGGACGAGTGAACCGACGCGTGTTGTCAGTGTTAAGAAGAAAAGACAGGTTCACACAGTCAAATATGAAAAGGAGAGTAACAGTGATTCTTCTGAGGAGGACATGTCTACCACAGTGAATACAATACGGGTAATGAATGTGGGTGAGAGCTCGGATGGTTTCTGGGCCAAAGCCAAGTTGGAAGGACATTCCATAAAGATGCAAATAGACACTGGATCGAGGGCATCATTAGTGTCTTATAAAATCTACAGGAAACACATGAGACATCTCCCTCTACGTCCTGCAGACACTGTTTTCAGAGCATACACTGGACACACGGTGCACATGAAAGGAATGACCGATGTACTGGTGCAGTGTAACGATCAGACTGTGAGACTTCCAGTCTACATCACCCAGGGAGACTACGCCGCCATAATGGGTCGGGTGTGGTTAAAGGCGATCCATCTCAACTGGCAAGAGGTGAGAAAAATGTCAGACAGTTCTACACAGCTTCAGATGATACTGGAAAAGCATAAAGAGGTCTTTCGTGATGAACTGGGCTGCATGGAAAATATTACAGTAAAGCTACATGTCAAACCTGACACTAAACCTGTGTTTTTGAGAGCGAGACCAGTGCCGTACGCCATCAGATCAAAGGTGGAAACTGATTTGGATGCTTTGGTCAAAAATGGAGTCTTGGAGCCTGTAACGACTAGTGAGTGGGCTACACCCATCGTTCCAGTGCAAAAGAAAAATGGTGGAATCCGGACATGTGGAGACTTTAAGGTGACAGTCAACCCTGCCTTAATAGCAGAACAGTACCCACTTCCCCTGATCGATGACTTATTTGCTGGGCTGAGTGGAGGTCAAAAGTTCAGCAAAATAGATCTCAATCAGGCGTACCTGCAGATGCAGGTGGATGAACAGTCACGTGAGATGCTGACTATTAACACACACAAAGGGCTTTTCAGATACTGCAGACTGCCTTTTGGTATCACTTCTGCCCCGGCTCTGTTCCAGCGAGCTATGGACCAGATACTCTGTGGTCTAGCAGGAGTGCAGTGCTATTTGGATGACATCCTGTGTACAGGAGCAAATGATGAAGATCACCTGCATAACTTGGATGCTACACTTCAAAGATTGAGAGAGTATGGACTAAGAGTTCGCAAAGAAAAATGTGATTTCTTTCAATCATCTGTGGAATACCTTGGACATGTGATTGATGCTAAAGGACTTCATACAGCACCATCCAAAATCACAGCCATCGTGGAGGCACCTCCACCTCAAAACATCAGCCAGCTGCGATCCTTTTTAGGATTATTGAACTATTACGGACGTTTTATTCCTAATCTAGCATCACTGCTACAGCCACTGCATGAGTTGTTACGCCAGGACAAGACATGGAAATGGACAGCCAGCTGTCAGGAGGCTTTTGAGAAAGCCAAGGGGGCGTTAACCACATCAGAGGTGCTGACTCACTTCAACCCATCACTCCAAATTCAGCTAGCTTGTGATGCATCCCCATATGGAGTGGGGGCAGTGTTATCTCACATACTGCCAAATGGTGAGGAAAAACCGATCGCTTTCGCCTCCAGAACGTTGAACAAGGCAGAGTCCAACTATGCTCAAATAGAAAGAGAGGCACTGAGCATTGTTTTCGGGGTGAGGAAATTCCACCAGTATTTATATGGGAGGAAGTTCACTCTCCTAACGGACCATCGACCTCTCACGACCATCCTGGGATCACACACTGGGATACCATCTCTCGCTGCATCAAGACTGCAGAGGTGGGCTCTGCTGCTATCTGCTCACGCTTACGACATCAAATATCGTAAGTCAGACTCCCATTGCAACGCTGACGGGTTATCCAGACTTCCTCTTCCAGTCACAAAGCCCGATTCAAAAACGGAGGACATTTTTTACTTTAGAGAGGTGGAAAAGGCACCTGTTTCAGCAGTGCAGATCAAAAAAGTGACTCGCAACGACCCAGAGCTGTCAGAGGTCATGGACATTGTTGTTAAAGGTCGACCTGCTGGTGACACTGTGCGCCTGAAACCTTATATGGGAAGGAGGTTGGAGCTTTCTGTCCAGTCGGGATGCCTGCTATGGGGGAGGCGAGTGATCATTCCACTGTCACTTCGAGAAAAAATGTTGCAACAGCTTCATGCAGGACATAGTGGAATAGTCAAGATGAAAGAAATAGCGAGAAGCTATTTTTGGTGGCCAGGCATGGACAAACAAATCGAGGAAATGGCTACATCTTGTTCAGCTTGCCACAAAACCAGAAATAACCCACCATTAGCTCCCCTGCATCCGTGGGAATATCCCCAAGAACCATGGCAGCGGGTCCACATTGACTTCGCAGGGCCAGTGGAAGACAGAATGTTTCTGGTTGCTATTGACGCACACAGCAAATGGCCTGAGGTGGCGATAATGAGATCTACCACCACAGAAAGGACCATCGGAAGGCTAGGAGAGATGTTCTGTCGGTTTGGATCTCCGGTTCAGTTAGTCTCTGACAACGGACCTCAGCTGGTGTCGCATGAAATGTCTGCATTTCTACAAGCAAATGGAGTGCAGCATGTCACCTCAGCTCCTTACCATCCTGCCACAAATGGCCTTGCTGAAAGGTTCGTTCAGACTCTGAAACGTGCACTGAAAGCATCACAAGGACAAGGAACATTACACCAAAGACTACATACTTTTCTGCTGAACTACAGAAACACTCCTCACAGCACTACAAAGGCATCTCCTGCAAGCCTAATGTTCAAGAGAGACCTGCGTACGACCTTCGACCTGTTGAAGCCCTCAGCAGTAAAAGACACAGTTCGAGGCCAACAGGAAAAACAGATACAACGCAGGGAACGACAGGCGAAGAACAGAGTCTTCACAGCAGGCGAGACTGTGTTAGCGAGGAACTACAGTGGAGAACCTAAATGGGTTCCTGCTACTATCCTTGCTCAGACTGGACCAGTCTCCTACTCCGTTCAGACAGGTGACAGTGTCTGGAGGAGACATGCTGATCAGCTCCTGTCTGCGTCACCAGTGTCAGCAGAGCTGTCCTCGAAAGATCAGACAGATGCAGTGACCAACCCTTCAGTTCCTCTCCACACCCAAGTAAGACATCCAGTGCCAGATACATCTGTTCCAGCTGCAAGTGTGACTCCAGATGAGACTGAGACACATGTGCAGTTGAGCCCTAAAGACGGTTTTCCGTCAGTGGACAATAAGACTGATGCCCCTGCAGAGAGCAGGTATCCTAAAAGAGAGCGGCGACCCCCTATACGCTTGAGTCTTTAGAATAGTTAGCAACTATCCCAGACCATCAGGGGCAGAATAATCCCCTTGGGATCAGTTGAGGGATAGAGGCAGTCTACCCTCATCCCTGAGTTAGAGTTAAAACATATACCTGTTAGGTGTGGTTTAAAGAAAAAGATAAGGTTGTGACATTTAGTTGGTTGTGTTAAGTCACGTGTTGAGATAATCTTAGATACCAGAAATAAGTTGAATGTGTATGTTTACGTTCTTTGAAATAGTAGCTGATTATTTCTGTTGTTTTCTAAAAGGGACATCTGTTGTAAGAGGGGAGGAGATGTTATGTATTTGGAGCTACTAGGGCTGCCGTAGTTGTGAGGGACGCGGGGAATTATGGGTAATGTTGTCATGACAATACTATACTCCTGGAGAGCGGGAACACGGCTGTATGTTCGGAGTAGTAAGCTACAATAAAAGGTTAACGATCTATCTGTGCCTGCTGCATCATTGTTATAGGAAGACATAACAAATTGGCCCTTTGAAACATAGCTTTGTCTTTGTGTGTTATATGTAGACCACATTGCTTAGCAGAGTTCAGTGATGCAAATGCATTTAAGTTGATCAACAGATTGTATTATTCTCCAGTGCAATACAATACTGAAATGAAGGCTAAAAGGGCATTAATGGGAGCCTTAAAATAAAAAATAAGAAAAAGTAACTAAAGTTACTTTTCACAGTAACGCATTACTTTTTGGTGTAAGTAACTGATTTAGTAACTGAGTTACTTTTGAAATAAAGTAACTAGTAACTGTAACTAGTTACTGGTTTTCAGTAATTAACCCAACACTGATCACAAATGCCCTCAATGTATTCCTCTGTAGCTGCACTACTTTGTGAGGAAGTTGATGGATGGTAGTTTAACAAATTATTCCACACAGAAATAGCATAAAGGGATGAAAATTGAAAAAACGGGACACAATTTTTGACATACAGAGAAATATTAAACACAGATGTTAACACATAAAACTTTATTATGACTGTATTTGTAGGTCATAATAGCAAAGTACTCGTAAATTAAGGTACTCGTAAGATGAGGTATAACAATAGTTATACCTCATTTTACGAGTACCTTACTTTATGAGTACTTTGCGATATGAGCGGCCTCTCTGCTTTTTGTTATGCTTTAAATTGCTAGCATATTTTAAGTTATGAGCCTCCCCGCTGTGAACACCATAAGATTCTGTCTTACTTGCTGGCATTAGCTTATAGCTAGAAACCCAAATAACTCTGGTTTCCCAACCATCGATAAAACCAAACATTTAGCAGCAGTGCAGCTTTCCCAGCCTATCAACTGACATCTTCCTCTTGCTGAAGCTTACTCCTCCACCCACGGCTCAGCTTTCTGCACACACCTGAAGCTGAACCTGAACCAGCTACGTATGTCCTCCCTGGTCCTGTGGCTGCCCAGCCCTGTGTGATAGTAACCCTCGCAGCACCTTGTTTAAAAAAAAAAAGTCCTCTCTTCTCCCCCACGATTCTTGATTGTGAGAGATAGCATAACAAGGAATATCCGCTTTTTCAACATTACTTGCTGCTATCTCAGCATTTTTGACCAGCCATTGGATTGTTCACTAAAAAATAGCAAAAAATGTCTGAAGTTTATGTGAATCTTGCGAGCAATTTAGTGGCTTAGACGAGAAGGCTTCTGCTTGAGACAAGAGAGTTACTGATCAAGTGTTCGCACGCACATGAAGATACAGGGCACAAGGCAGGCCAGCAAGCCGCAGAGCCACATCAGTATGCAGGGGTGCCATGCAAACGTGTTGCCTTGCAAAGCACTTTGCGACATGTTCTCTGATCCATGACAGAGTGAATGGCTAAGGTTTGGTGGGGTTGGGGTGGGTGCACAAAAAAAAAGCACAGACAATAAAAGCTTTGGTGCAGCCAGACTTCCTATAAGAAAGAGAAAAGTTGGAGAAAGTAAAATGTTGCTTAAAATGTGATTATTTTGTTGAAAGACTATTGTATACAGCAGTGGCGTGCGGTGAGGTTAATGTCTGGTGAAGCACGACTGCATCATCACAGTCAGATTTACAAACATATGAACCTGCAGTGCAGGTGTACCTAATGTTGTGTCCCTGCGGTCGTTCACGGCTCCTGCAGCGCGAGCATTGTTGTTTTTGCACTTTTTGGCTTCTTGTTAAGTGACCTTTTTTGGGTGGATTCGGTCTTGCACGTGGAGGGTTTGGGTGTGGGCTTTGGTTGGTGTGGCTGCGGCGCTCCCGTCGGGCGGTGCATTCTGCGGCGGAGATGCTTGGCACCAGGAGGCGGGGCTATGAGACGAGCCTCACACAGTGTGTCTTCGCAGCAGAGTTTTATCATCGCTCAGCACAAGAAATACGTTACACACATACAGTTGTTGACAAAATACACTGTACATTATATACCTCAGCTAACTAAACTATGGAAATGTATAATATAATTCATATAGCAATACGGTCTCACTTCACAGCAAGCCAGCAGTTAGCCGAGTCATTGCGCACAATCCATGTTGAGGCACAACGCAGTGACGTGCCTCAACTGGCTGCTGATCACCGCACCGTCTCTTCTCAGTATTTGAACGGCAAATGTGAAAATAAAAATAAAAATAATCTAAAACTGGTGAAGTTAAATGGAAAATAACTTTAGTATAATCACTGGATACATATAACAATTTAATTAACTTTTTTTTCTTTTTACTTTTTTTTTCTTTTCATGATGGCAGGTGAGGCCGTGCCTCCCCTGCCTCTAGTGACGGCACGCCACTGGTATACAGCAGTAATTCCCAACCGCTGTGCCGTGAAAGCTCATTAGGGGTGCTGTGGGATAACCTGACTCTCGCCAGATCCTTGTAGTTTGCTGAGCTCCACACAAGGATATATGGACTCGAGGGCAATGCAAACTCCTTCAAGATAGCAAAAAATAATGAACCAATCAGGATCGCCGGGCGGTATTTCATAGATGTGACGTAGCGCTGAAGCGACCGTTTGATTCAAACAACAATAGCGGCACGCAGCGAGGAGTCATGTGCTGACATTGATTCTGCTATTGCAACCGTTTTGTCGAATCTATCGAATATTAATTACTTAAAAGATGAACAGAGAACTTTTCGCTCTGTCGTTATCCAATATGTCGGCTGTTCTGTTTTGGATTTCCCAGCGTCGCTCTCATCAGCATTTTGTGAGTGGTTGAAGTAGCACATCATTCAAGATAACGGACAAGTGGTTTATCCAATCACATTTTTACAAGGCCCCGCTTTCTGAAATACATCTCCTATTGAGAAGTCCCAGATCCTTGTGTGGAGCTGAGCGAACTACAAGGATCTGGCGAGAGTCAGGTTAGCGGTGGAAATGATCCAGTTGCACTTAATTAGTCCAAAAATGTATTTACTACAAAAAATGTATCTTTGTCTATCAATCTACCCAAATGATTGGTAGTAACAGGCAAAACAATCAAATGTTCTTCCACTATATGGTAGAAGCTACATTATCATCTTGTGTATCAACCTGTCACCATTTAAGTCATGGCACGCTTGGTGAATAAATAAAAGGTTGGGAAAAACAATGACATGTGGCAACCCCTATTAGTTGTGTTTCAAAATGCTTTATAAGACATGCTAGCAATAACATACAGGTAATACAAATAAGTTCAAACACGTGCAATCATTAGTAAGGATAGGTACCAAAATCTGTTTCCATAATGGCACCGGTGTCAACTTTAACTGTAAAACCAGACCCGATATAATCAGGTGCACCTAATGTACATATTATTTCTAGTTGTGCTTACCGACTTCCACTTTATTTGGTACATGATTAAAGTATAAGTGTGACTAGTAGATTGCAATCACACAAGAGATATGTGTGGACTGCGGGTGTATTATATCTAGTTGGGCTTACCAACTTCAAATACATTTTATTTTGTACATGATAAGTGGGAGGCAATCTTATTTGGTACATGGTTAAATGATAAGTGTGACCAGTAGATTGCAGTCACACATAAGAGATACGTGTGGACTACAGGTTGACTGTTCAATAAAGGACGCTAACAAGTACCTGTAAGCAAGGAACACCAAACCGTTGATAATATTATAGAACATTACACACAGCGCTCAAAATTGTTGAAGTGGAGCCACGTGAATAAGATCGGCCACAAAACGGCGCATCCTGAAGAGAATGTCAGAAAGCAGCATAGAGATGGTCTGCAAAACACAATCTATGCAACATGTTTACCAAAGAACCACCAATACATGTAATGTAGACCACAAGGAAGTGTTCGAAATGTTAAAAAAAATATATATATATAAATTGTTCATGTCTTCTCAAATAAATATGTAAAAAATTCTGGTATTCAGACATTTTTTTTTGTTTAAGAGATGTTTTCTTACCTGTTGACAGTTTTGGCTGACACTTCAGCCTACGTCAGAGCTGTCTTCCTGGTGTGACGTGTCTAAAAACAGCTGACCGACGACAGCTCTGACGAAGGCTGATGTCAGCCGAAAACTGTCACAAAAACCTCTTACACAAAAAAATGTCTGAATACAATAATTTTGAACCAAATCAAAATATGACCCTTTTAATGCGTCTGTATAACAAGCGGAACAACCTCAAGTAGTCAAAACACACATATACAAGAGCTGCTGTTCACTACAACTAACGTTATGACATTCAGCACACAGACAGCACTCGCACACGTGTACCTCTTAAAAGGACACAGACATATATATTACACTACTGTGTTGTGGCATTTGCATTAATGATGACTTTTCTCAACCAACGTAGATATCCGTCATTTTTGTTTTGATGACGCCACAGACAGGACAATAGACTGACATTTAACATCTTTAGTATTAGAAGTGCTAAACTTCACATAAAGGCTACTGTTCTTAAATACAATGTTTTACTTTGTTATTTAATCGATGAAATTGATCGATTCTCTTTTAAAAGGATCTCGGATCTATACCCATCTCTTGGAAGGCAAACTTGCTGAGCACAAATCGATATACTTGAAATTTAGGAATATAAATCCAACTATCGAGGTATCAATTAATCGTTACACCCCTTATTATTTTGAAAAATGATATCATCCCCAAACATCCTTATGATTGACAAAATAAGAAAGCTGTCCAAAATCTAAATGTAAAAGTGTGCATTTGTTGTAATGACAGCCATCTCCCCAGTGTCATTGCAGTCCCATATCATAAAAGCCTGTAGACATTTGCATGTTTTCTTCAGGCAGTCTTCAGAAATGTCATTGGAACAGCATGAAACAAAAGTTCCAGCATAATCACCTTGCCATATGCAGATTTAAGATTGATCACTGAATATGACTGACTCATCCATAGTCAATTGCTTTTCCTTAGCCCACTGTGGCCTTGTTTTTTTTTATGTTTAGCTGTTGTGATGGCTTTTGTTGAGCTTTTATGTATTAAAAATCCCATTTTCTTCAAGTGGTTTCCTACAGTTCGGTCACAAACGGTGACTGTAGTCAAGGCCGCCATAATGCACAAGCTTGTCTGGGCTAAAGCCCACGGGCCCCACACAATCAGGGGCCCACAATTTTGATGGCGGAATGCAATGATTTGTGTTCAAAGCTGTCAATCACAAACAGCTCTTGATCTAACAATTGTGTACTCCCCCTCAGCTGCGTTGTTTTTTTCTTACTGCTCTCAGCGGGGCTTGAACCTGCGTCACACGTGTGAAAATCCATCTTACTACTATTGAGATAAAAAACCCAGGCAGATTCCCAGAACATCAGGACTTTACTTGAAGTTGACTGGCTCCCATTACACTCGCGCAGACGTGCATTCGCCCGTCGCGAAGGAGATGTATTCATGAACAAACCTATTCACATTGATGTCCCACTGGGGTGAGTTTTCCTTGCCCGTATGTGGGCTCTTTACCGAGGATGTCGTTGTGGCTTGTACAGCCCTTTGAGACACTTGTGATTTAGGGCTATATAAATAAACATTGATTGATTGATTGATATTTTTAAAATGGATTATATTTTTGCACTATTGCTGTTCTGCCGAGTTAAATCTAGATTTTTTAAATTTTACTTTTAAACTGTGAGGTTTGGGGATTCTGGTGATTCCATCATTTACCAGGGGTTGTATTGGTTAGTATTGGTTAAATTGTAAACATCCATCCTTAATCATTAGACAAATAATCAATGACCTATGAAAACTTAGTTGCCAAGTATGACATTTTGGTTGATGTTTTTTTAACCACACTTGCACAAATTGTCAAAGCCTTAAGAGGTCTATCAAATTTTGTAGTGTTTCGCTAAACAACCTGTATGAGAAAATAACATTTTCAGTCAATCCAAGTTATTGGGTTTTTCAAAAATTGCACCACTGTGTGGTGCATTTGTCAGGAAATAAATATCACAGACAACACAGTAGGGGTGCATGTTTTGATAAATATTCAACCTTTTGAAACTCACGGTTTAGGAGGAGGAGGAGAGTTACAGCATGGACTTGTCGTAATTATTTTCACAGTATGACAGTATGCCATTACGCAAAAGTGGAGTTGAGTCAAGGTGCTCCTATTGGCGGCATAGAAGTTGCGTGAGTTTGTCGTGAGATAAAAAAATATATACATATTGAAACAGGCAGACCCCTGGAGCAGTTGTTGTCCCTGGCGAGCCGTGTGCTTCACACACTGAAGCACACACATGCAACAAACATATGAATGCTTTCGAAATTTGCAAAGGTACCTACAGTATAATCAAAGCTACCTTGTGAAATATTTAGTGGTGTTTTGGGGACCAGCAAGAACTCAAAGTGTGTGTGTGTGCGCGAGTGCGCGTGCGTGCGTGCGTATGAGAAAGAACCTCCAGACACCCTGAGGCTGTGCGTTGACGTCGGGGCTACATCTGCTCTCGCCTCCTCCTCTCGCGCTCATCTCACATGCAGGGGGGCTGAGTTGTGTAGTTGGGAAGACCTCAGCTACCCCCTTGTCTGCCCTTAACCCATCCACCTGATGTCCACTAACTTCCTGACAGTTTGCCATCCAACCCCCCTTGTCGTTGTCACCTCCCTCAGGGGGACTTGACAGACAGATGTTCAACATCCCCCACATTGCCCCCCTCCTCACACACCAATATATGACCTCAATTCTCAGGGGGACGCAAGTTGAGTCTACAGAGGCAACATCTGTATGGTCACACAAAAGAAGGTTAATTTAGTATTATTTAATTGCACACGGCGACAGACAGCACTCTTAACATGTGGGAACTAGAAATTGTGACCAAAAGAGGCAATTTAATATTTTTATTCAACACAGGCTGAACAGTTTAAAGGCCTACTGAAACCCACTACTACCGACCACGCAGTCTGATAGTTTATATATCAATGATGAAATCTTAACATTGCAACACATGCCAATACGGCCGGGTTAACTTATAAAGTGCAATTTTAAATATCCCGTTAAACTTCCGGTTGGAAACGTCTATGTATGATGACGTATGCGCGTGACGTCACGACGGCAACGGAAGTATTCGTACCCAATGTGTCACCATACAAACTGCTCTGTTTTCATCGAACAATTCCACAGTATTCTGGACATCTGTGTTGGTGAATCTTTTGCAATTTGTTTAATGGACAATGGAGACTGCAAATAAGAAAGTTGTAGGTGCGATCGGTGTATTAGCGGCGGACTACAGCAACACAATCAGGAGGTTGTGTTGTGTTTGAGCTGGATAGCAGACGCACTACCGTGAGTACAGCTTTGGCTTCCAAACATTTGATCGCTTGCCCGTACGTGCGTGTCGCTATGTGCATGTCACGTACGTAACTTTGGGGAAATATATGTTTCTTGCCGACTCTGATGGCGGCCGGGGTGTCGTCGAAAGCTACAACGCCCGCCGCCACCGCTCCGTAGTTAGCTTCAATTGTTAAGCTTCGCCAAGCTGGAAATTATTAACCGTGTATTTACATGTTCATGGTTTAATAGTATTGTTGATCTTCTGTCTATTCTTCCAGTCAGGGTTTTTTTTAATTTTGTTTCTGTCTGCATTTGAGCCTGATGCTATCACGTTAGCTCCGTAGCTAAGTTAGCTTCAATTGTTAAGCTTTGCCAAGCTGGAAATTATTAACCGTGTATTTACATGTTCATGGTTTAATAGTATTGTTGATCTTCTGTCTATCCTTCCAGTCAGGTTTTTTTTAAATTTTGTTTCTATCTGCATTTGAGCCCGATGCTATCACGTTAGCTCCGTAGCTAAAGTGCGTCAACGATGTATTGTCGTGGAGATAAAAGTCACTGTGAATGTCCATTTCGCGTTCTCGACTCTCATTTTCAAGAGGATATAGTATCCGAGGTGGTTTAAAATACAAATCCGTGATCCACAATAGAAAAAGGAGAGTGTGTGGAATCCAATGAGACCTTGTACCTAAGTTACGGTCAGAGCGAAAAAAGACACACCCTGCACTGCCTCTCTAGTCCTTCACTCTAACGTTCCTCATCCACGAATCTTTCATCCTCGCTCAAATTAATGGGGTAATCGTCGCTTTCTCGGTCCGAATCTCTCTCGCTCCATTGTAAACAACGGGTAATTGTGAGGAATCCTTCCTCCTGTGACGTCACGCTACTTCCGGTATAGGCAAGGCTTTTTTTTTATCAGCGACCAAAAGTTGCGAACTTTATCGTCGTTGTTCTATACTAAATCCTTTCAGCAAAAATATGGCAATATCGCGAAATGATCAAGTATGACACATAGAATGGATCTGCTATCCCCATTTAAATAAATAAAAATTCATTTCAGTAGGCCTTTAACTTCACTTGGCAAAAAAGCAGCCTCTTTTTTGCAACAAAACAGTATGACCATAAATTATCTTGATTAAAATGTCTCCTTCCACATCCGTACTGCACTTTTTCGGTAATCAAATAGAAGTGGTCATTAAAAGCACTTGAAGTGTTCGCTGCGCAAGCTTGAGCGGAGATTACCACTGCTGTGCAAAGCGTGCAGAAAACCTCCAGCGAAAAAATTCACATCCGAATCACAACTTGTATTACGTATCTGAATCGATTAAAATTTTCAAGAAACTACTTTCAAAAATTGTTTTTTTTACAAGCTGGGTTGCCAAGCCTTTTTGCCTCCACGGGCCAAAGTGAAAATGTGCACCGCGAAGGTCCTCGGTTTGATTCCCAGGGTTGGAGTCTTTCTGTGTGGAGTTTGCATGTTCTCCTTGTGACTGCTTGGGTTCCCAATGAATAGATAGATTTAAATCTTTCAGCAGCACCATGGGTGAGGAGGTAAGCCCCATACCTTTATATACAAAAGGTAGTGGCGATAGTCATGATCACGGCATAGTTATCAGCCTTGTGTATGTGCCATCAATGTTTGTGTGAACTTAAAAGAGGTCAATATCAGTAACTATTGAATTTGGGAAGCCATTGTGGGGAGGCGTGGCCGGCAGACCGACAGCGAGGCAGGTGGTGGTCCATGGAACCCCGACAGTGAGAGACTGTCACAGCCATCTTTTAGTGGACCAAACAAAACAACTCAGCGGGCCAAATTTGAACCCCTGGTCCCCATTTCGGGCCACCCTGATTTACAGGCTCTATGTGTATACATCATACTGCACGTCAGCAGCCAAGAGGAGCATTTGTAACCTGTAACCCATTTATAAAAAGGTGTTATTATAATTTATATACCTGATAATATACTGTGAGAACCGGTTTGAATCGAGAATCTAATCAGAATCAAATTGAATCGTGTGTTGTTAGATTCACATCCCTATCTAAAAGCTTGCAGCGTTTGGAAACACTTTGCCCCTTTGGTAAAATATGTAAAGTCGTTTTCAAAAACGGCTGTTTTAAAGATTCGTGGCACATTGTGTGTACAAATAAAATAAAGAACAATTTTACAACATTTTCAAAATACAGAAAAAAGGCCTAAAGTAATGAGAAATTTAGGAAATACTGATAATGAACACAGTAAGATTTGTCTTTAAATATGTATAACATTTCTTTAGCTTTTTTAAAAATTTTTTTATTATTTTCATTCGCCTATTTAATTACAGATGACATGACGTCAGCACCACCTGGTTGTCAAAACTATCTAAATTGTATTTGAAAATTGAGTTTCCAGGAAGGAAATTGACAATATCATGCAGCCCTAATTGTGATACATGTAAAGGCACATCAAGTAGCAAATTAAATGCAAGCTAAAGGTGTATTTATATTTGTGGTGGAGATAAAACTAACATTTATACAGCATAAACTTAAACTAAAAAAGGTTTACATGAATGCCAAGGATCTTGTTGCATTGCATTGAGCCATAATATTGTTTATGGCTCAATGCAATGCAACAAGATCCTTTTAATTGCCAGATTGTTACAATAAATACAAGTTATCAAGCAGGCAACAAGAGCACCATGGCACACAAAAAACAGGCCAGTGACGCACAAACTGATTACGGACCAGCAAACAAGCTTTGATTCATTGATGGTCTAATTAAAAAGTGATCAACAATAAAAGTCTCAGTTCTAGTCCAGGCCTCTTAACTAGCTAAGTAATAAGAGCGACAGATTGACTGGATTGTTAATTACTCAGCTCAGCAACCCTGCTCTGATTGCCTCCAGCTGCCCTGGAGACGTACACGTCTAGGTTGAGCTAACCTTTTAACCCTCTGGTGTTTTTATTTTGTTGCGTTTGTTTTGATGAGCTGCACTTAAAACACTTGTGAGGGTTCACACGTTGCACAGCGACTTTAAATCAATGACACATGCTGGCCATTAGCCTGACGAGAGGGGTGATACGAGGGAGGACCGCGCTGTGCCGCAAGTCGTGCTAACAGATGCAGTTGGGTCGCGTGCTCATAAAAAGCCAATAAATATTTCATCGCAAAGTCGGCAAACGCGCTAACATGCTTTGCCTTGTCTGTTTTATTGATTCATTTTAAGTTCTGAAACGCCACAATTATATTCTAATAAAGTACCTTGGACAGATAGTGAGTGTGTAGTTATTTTTCCACAAATAAACACAAATAATAATTTTTTCCCATTACATTTGGTAAAAACAGCGTGCGACACAAATGCTTGTGACATATGACACTCATTTAAAACCAGCCTTTCAGGTGCATGCCTGCATAAGGCTGCTTGGGTGTATTTCCCCGATTGATCAGCAAAAATATATAAATACTTCAATGCCTCTATCGCACATGTGCAAAATTGCAGCATGGTTGCTTTGTGTACATACAGTATCTCACTGACACCTGTAGCAATAAATAGCGCCTGGATTTTTGTCATCTCTGCACCTCTCCTCACAACAAGAAGCTTTGAGCTCTTAAATAATTTCTCTTATTGCTTTGGCCAGAGGCACTTTTTGGCTTCAAAATACAGCTGCAGAGCGCATTACAAAAATTAAACTAAATTAAAGCTGCAAGCAGCGTTGGCCGGGTCCGCATTTTGGCAGGTGCTAGTCCTAGGTGTCCCAATACTTTTGTCCAGTGGTAGTCCTGAGTGAGACCTACATAGAGGTTTTTGTTTCGTGTCTCTACGATATTCGTACTGGGAGTTAAAGGAAGTTGTGTCTGTGTCTTTTTCCTAGGTGTCGCGGCACAGTGGTTGTTTTCTTTGACGGCGCGTAAAATCACAGCAGCGGAGCAACTTTAGTGCTGTGGGTCTTTGAAGGCTCGTAAAAACTTTTAATCAGAAGGGTTCAATCTCTCTCCTGTAGCAGTTTGAAGCCGAAACGACAAACGCGCTCAGAGGAGATAACGTTTGATGTTTGGTGACCGGTTGTAACAAAAATTTAGTTTTGAAGGAGGAATAGCAAACTTCCTGTTGATTTTTGCTGAAGGATGTCAATCTATGAAATATAGGTCTAGGTGAGACCTACGTAGAGGTTTTTGTTTCATGTCTCTAAGATGTTCCTACCGGAAGTTACAAGCAGTTTTGTCTGAGTTTTCCTCTGGGGAGCAGTTTTGTCTTTGTTTTATTCAAAAATTATGTAGAGCGCAATTTTGAGTTTTGGGGTTCGGTTTTTTTTTTAGATCGCAATTTCCACCAGTCCCGATGTGTGTGAGAAGTTTGGTGAGTTTTGAAGTATTTTAAGGCGGTCAAATTACAGGTCAAAAAGCAAAAATGAGTGTTTTTAGTCATTTTTAGTCTTGACTCTGTTTTATTCAAAAATTATGTAGAGCGCAATTTTGAGTTTTGGGGTTCGTTTTTTTTTTTATAGATCGCAATTTCCACCAGTCCCGATGTGTGTGAGAAGTTTGGGGAGTTTTGAAGTATTTTAAGGGGGTCAAATTACAGGTCAAAAAGCAAAAATGAGTGTTTTTAGTCATTTTTAGTCTTGAACGGGGAATTGCCAACTTCCTGTTAATTTTTGCCCGAAGAAATAAATTCATGAAAAGTAGGTCTAAGTAAGACCTACATAGAGCTTTTTGTTTCATTTTCTACGACATTCGTACTGGGAGCTAGAGGCAGTTTTCTTCCTAGGGGGCGCTAGAGAGCAATTGTGATTTTTGGAGTTTGGTTTTTTTACCAAAGAGTTTTGTTCGCGTTTTTTTATGTGTGCGAATTTGGTGAGTTTTGAAGCATGTTAAGGGGGGCAAAGTAGTCCGCAAAGCTGCGGAAGAATAATAATAAAGAATAATAAAACCTTACAATTTCAATAGGGTCCTTTCGTCCCATTGCAAAAGGACTCCCTTTGGGATTCCTTTTGAAATGGTCCTGTGCGGACCCTAAATATATAATTCATTTCTAAAAGGCGCGTGCACACACACACTCACACACACAGTAATAATAGACTAAAGCTGAGTAATGCCGACGACAGTGTGGCACTGTAACCTGAATGTAAAGCATTTGAAAGCATGTCCCACTAAGCTACTTCTTCAAGGGAAACTGCACTTATGCATCCTAATAGTAAATATATGCGATCAAAAGTCTGCTTACAATAGAGCTTATGGGAGTCACTCTATTCTGCCTATAGAACTCTTAGAAAAACATCTCCATTAAAGTTTTACATACATGCTGTTAAGTATGTATGTAATGCCCACTGCTCCCCAAGGGGATGGGTCAAATGCAGAGGACAAATTTCACCACATCTAGTGTGTGTGTGACAATCATTGGTACTTTAATCTTTTTAATGTAGTAAAAGGCACACTTATAATAACGTAATATTTACGTATTTTGCTCATTTTGAGCATACGTGGCTCATTAATTTAAAAAAATGCATTACAATGTTCGCTTTTTTCTTCCACAACATCACTGATTATTAATCACTGCAGACTTCATGAGAGATAAACATAATAAAACATAACTTACAATACAATGTCTGCTGTCATAAGGATGCTGACTTATAGAATCTTGTTAAATTCCCGTTCAGATGAAGAATGACTCAATCCTTGCCAAGGGGGTTGGAACCAAGCATCTTTCCGTGTCTTTCTCGCAATTTCCGGCTCTAAATTGGCTGTCAAAGTGACCAATTTGTCGGATTACGTCTTCTTCCTTCTACTATCAAGGTGCAAGGCATTATTTATCCAATCCATCCATCCTTCAATTTTGTACTGTCTGTCCCTTTTGGGGTCATGGGGAGGGCTAGAGCCTACCCCAGCTGCACTTGGCAGAAGGCAGGATACACCCTGGACAAGTCGCCACCTCATTGCACGGCCAAGACAGACAAGGACAATTTAGTGTTGCCAATCAGCCTATCATGTCTGTGCATGTCTTTGGAGGTGGGAGGAAGCTGGAGTACCCAGAAAGGAACCCACGCAATCACGGAGAGAAACTCCATACAGAGAGACCTCGAGCCAAGGAATCCAACCCAGGTCCTTTTTGTGAGGCACGAGCACTAACCCCTGCACCACTGTGCTGCCAGCATATTCAGGATCTACAATATATTTCCACGAGCTCTGACGCGAGAGAGCAGCTCACCAGCCATTGATGTCAACATAGCCAAACTAGCTAGTGATCACAGCGCTGCTATAATTTGTCAGCATTAGCGCTTGTAATAACAATATCACTAACACTTGGTTAATATTTAAGTCGTAAAATGTAAATGGAGTATTGTTGGCGCTTTTTGAATGGTTGTTTACTTGGACCTCTTATTGGCTCCATTTTAAGCAGACTTTTATGTATGCTTAATTAGAAGTTGGAATTCATTAAAAAAAAATTATAAAAAAAAAAATATATATATATATATATATATATATATATATATATATATATATATATATATATATATATATATATATATATATATATACTGTATGTCATCTTGTCTTTCATATTGATTGGGAACAAAAGGCAAAATTCCAAAAAAAGTGCAGTTCCCCTTTAAAATAAAATCCCCTTTGTTTCCATAAAAGTAATTTCCTCTTAAGATATATATATGCTTCTAGTCCTCACACGAGAAAAAGCCTCTTAAGATCCTTTAAACGAATACGGCGTCGCCTCAGAAGAGCTGCAGCAACACATCGGGTCCCCAGTCCAAGGCTGTCTGAGCCACCGCGAACACTGCCGCTCCCAGCGTCGCCGACAGCCCCAACACGGCCATCTTCACCATCCTGCTCCCCTTCCCCCAACGCTGGCCTCCGTCCCGGGGCAAAGCCTCATCCAAGCCTGAGTGACGAGCTGCTACGAGCACAAATCAGGGGGCGGGGGGGTGATGGCAATACATTGTTTGTCCAGTGGGGGAATGCTGCAGCATATTTTAGATTGCATACATTGAAAGGAACCTGGTAGGGATAATGCACCTTTTTGTCCTTATCTGCTATATTTACATTTACACTTGATGGGATGGTCTACAGCATTTGTTTACTTGTTATTGATTGGCCTCTGGTCTCTGATAATTATTTGACTACTTTATTTAGTACTAGAGAGAATTATTACCTTGTTGGGAGGATGTAGTTAGGCGCTGGAGTACTGAGTCTGGTCTCTGGTGGAGCGTCGCAAGCTGAAACGTCTTGAAGTTACTCATTGATTGGCTGCGGAAGAACACATAAAAAAGTTGTGCGTCAGTCAAGGAAGGCTTCTTTACGCAGGGCCTTTAACCTTCCTCACCTTTTACGAGACCGCAGCTCCGCCCGCTCGGCCAGCAAGGAGGGAGGGAAGCGGACAAACAGCTCCTGCGACTGGCCGATGAGGCGCTCATATGGGAGGTCCTGGGGGATGCGCGAGAGGAGGTGGTGCACCATGGCCATGTCACATTCCGTCTGCTTCACCTCCTTCTCCCTGTGCAACACGATCTGTTGAGTTGGAGGAGGAAGAGGAGGACGTTTCATCCATGAAGCTGCTCAGTGAGGTCAGACATGGATCACACACTACAGTAAATGTAAGAGTGAACCAGTCAATTGAAGAAGCATGAACTACATTCTATATATCATGTAACAAACGGCATTTCACATGCTTACCGTAGCAGCTAGGTAGATGGGCATCATGGGGTGAGAGGCCAAGAAGAAGTCGAAGAGTCTCAGTGTGAGTTTGGGCTCCAACAGGACATGTCCATACCACGTGATGAGCCAGGACAAAGCAAAGATGGTCCCCACCTCCGCTCTAAGAGAAAACACAAATAAAACAGTGCTGTTATGTCTGCAAACACCCGAAGAAACACAAGGACACAAATAGTGAATACACCAAAGCAATGGTTTGACTGTGCGTCCAGGTCAGCAATTTACCGCCCTCTAGAGGCAATCATGCACATTACGTTGATGTTTTTTTCACCTGATCATGAAGTCATGAAGCTCCTTGTCCACTTCTTCCAATAAAGGCATCAAATAGTTTAAAATATGTTTGGTGCTGTCCATTGTGGGGTCCATGAAATCCCTAAAAAGTTATTGTATTGTAAAGAGAAGTGTTTTTCTTTTAACATACAAATAAATTACTACCTGAGGTGATATTTGGATAAGGTGTGCAGCATTGCGATGGTCATCCGCTCACCAACAACCAGTAACAGCGTGACCGCCACGTCGTGGTAGCCCTGGTAGTAGTTCAGCTGGGGGTTGCATCTTAAAACCTCTAGTATGACGTCAATGAGCTGTTCTTGTAGAACATCTCTTTCTGTAGACAGCATACCTTAGAAAGAAGAAACCGCAAACTGAAATCAATTTCTGGAGGTTGCTGGATCGGTCTCATGCTGTTTTTTGTAAATTGATTTAAAAAAAAAAAAACAGTACACAGACATTTCGGGAAGCGCTTCATGGATCTCCTGACATCCATGACAATCTGGTTGTAGTCCTTTTGGTTCTCCCGTCCAGCTCTCCCTGTTATACAATATTGTACTATGCATGGCATTTATTTAAATCTACATATAATTCTGTGAAGTACTAACCAGGTTTATAAGGCAGTTCATATACATTGATGTTAAGTAGTTTAGGCCACACTCTTCTCCGCAGTTCATCTGTAAACAGTCCTCCTTTGCTGGTGGCAGCCCTCTGGAGGGTCTCAATATCCACCGGATCACTGAAAAAGACACTGTTTAGAAAAATTGCCTTTACGCTTATTACCGCTTATTATACCAACAGGATCTCTGCAAGTCAACAAGTCAAATTAAAACATTTTAAGATTTAACATTCATATGGACAAAAAAGTACAGAGACAAAGGAAAATCAGAGGGCCAGAATGAATTGTAAATTTAATAATTAACACTGTTCTTTCACATTGGAAAATTACATGGTTAAACCAACTAAATACACCAAAAGCTTCTCTATACTAAACTAATTGGAAAAAATATCAGCAATCATCATAACAGCATTTTTCAGATTTGCCATACCAGATTTCATACAGAAGGTGCAGTGTGCACGGAATATCAAGTGCTTTCATGTAACAACAACCAGAACGTCAGCACTGGTAGAGGAAAGCACAACAATACATTGTCTGTAAAAGAGACTGTTAGCATCTCTGCTAAATCTAAATGGTCAACTTTTGCAGTGTATTGCGGCTGTCGGAAATGAGCAAACAGATAAAGACATCTACAGCGCTATTAGGCCCAATCCCTACACCCCCTCACCCACTACCACTACACCCTCCAAATTAAGTAAAAAGGGGGAGAGCTTTGTAATCTTCCCTAGGAATTGGGACACCACTCGCTACGTCACTGCATAGTTTACGTTCGGGGACGTACACGACTACATAGTTAGGTTTGCACATAGATCCCACCGAGAGTCTTACCGACACCAATATTTTGATACCAAAATGTATATCGTTATGTATTTCAATACTTTTTGATTGGACCACAAAAAATGTCATTATTGGCTTCATTTTAACAGAACCTTTATGATAAAACGTATGATTAAACATGTTTCTTATTGCACCTAATTGACAATTAAAAAAGATTGCAATTAAAATTAAAAGGCACATTAAACACATTGGGTTTTTACTATTGCACTCAAACAACAGTTTCCACTTATTTTACATAATAGATAAAGCCTGTCACAATCTAGAATTAGGTCAGAATAGAATAGAAAGCTTTATTGACATTGTATTGAATGCTTCATGATTTATGGTTGCCAATATTGAGCTGTGCTTTAAGACAAATAAAATACATAGCAAACTGTGAAAACAAGGCTAAAAATACACAAATAAGACAAGTAGCATGTAAAACACACATTGTTAAAGATAAAACACAAATGAAACGGTTGGAATTTGTTACAAAATTCAGTCAATTAACTTGCATTATTTTACATTACATGGGCGGTTTGGACTGCTCTAATAACTTTCAACAAGCCAACCAGGTGTATGCATGTCTCGTATCTACAGAATATGTGCATTGGGGAAGCTGTTAACAATATTACCTGCCACCCTTTAAACTCCTTGTGCAGGTCAGAATGTTTGTTATTTAAATGTTTATCTAAAATTGAAGCAACGGTGGTAATGGTGAAGCATGTTTTAAAGCAGCACGGTACTTCCGTGTTCAAAGCATCACATTTATTGACAGTTCTGAAGCCCAAATACCTTCATATTGCCTTTCACGCAGCCTTTTTCTTAACCTGTAGACTTGCTGTTTTTTTGTCATTCTTTTGGACGATCATTATGATTTTATGTGCTCAGTGTGTTTTGGCACACGAACACGCCGCTCCACAACTCAGCAACGTCACCGCCGCACGGCAGCACATATGGATGAAAAATAACTACGGTTGTTTTCCAAAGGCAGTAAAACTTTTTTTAATTCATTAGAAGAGTGGTAGTTTATTAGTTGCGGTGTACTGTACAATCCTATAATCCCACAATTAGACAACAAACATAGCAATGAACTTAACGGGTGAGCTCGTTTTTGTTTTTGTTTTTTTTACATTCATCATGCTTCGGTTGATGAATAAACAAAGAACTACACGGAGAAGACGCCGTCATCTACGACTGTTGTATCTTCTGAATTTTTTTAAGGTATGTAACGTTAATATTTTCACATTTGCAACCTTTAAAGTTTTAGAATTTTAGTATTATCATTTAGTATTTTAGCCTAACTTTAGCTAGCGTGGCTAACATTACAAATTAATGTTCCAAACTAACATGTAATATATTATATACAGTGTTTCCCACACATTCATTTATTTGTGGCGGCCCGCCACGAAAGAATTACATCCGCCACAAATAAAATAAAAATTTAAAAAAATATTTTTTTTTTTTTTGTCCTGTCCAGCTTCTCAGGCACTCAGGCAAATCATATAGTTGATGTAGATGCCCATATAGGCTGTTCAGATTTACTTTACAAAAGAGAAGTGTAGGATACTTCTCTTGTTACCTTATTTGCATTTGACCACTACTGTTTTCTGTTTATTTGTTACTGACTGTGGCAGGACAACCTCTGCCTCTGTTTCACTTTATGTTGCTGGTAAATAATATGGTTGTAGTAGTAGGCAAAAGTTAAATTATTTAGTATGCACTAATTAAAGGGGCAGAGCTTTAAGAGACATTTTAGCTGTTATATTTTATAAGATATATTTTTTGTAAGAACCACAATTAATAAAAATATTTCAGTGAATAACTTATTGTTCAAATTTGTATATAAATATGTACATAAAGTGTTGTAATTATATTGTAAAATGGATGGATGGATGGATGGACGTTTAAAACAAAACTGTTATTAATTAGTAAGTATACATTTTTTTTAGCCTTTTTAGAGAAAATCATATCATTGTAGTAAATTATGCAAATTACTCAATGATGTCATGGTGACCACGCCCATAGCCACCGCCACAGGTATCTTGGCAGTTTATGGGAAACACTGATATAACTTGTGCAGAAATTGTGCATTTTTCTCAGGCCCTACCTGAGCGTGTCAGCATCTGAAATGCCTCACTCTGAAGGGCTAGATTCATACACCCACTACTCCTCGTTATGCCCACTACCCATACATGCAAAGACTCATTGGGACACCACTTCACGGGAACGCGCAAAGCGTAGGCATAGGGCTCAAAAGTAGGGTGAGGGGGTGGGATTGGGCCTAACTGTATCTGCGCAAAGTTGTGAAAAACAGAGTGCAGACAGAGCGATTGTCTAACAAGAAAGAAAGCGATTATGGCTTGCAAACCGCAAACAAAATTTAGATGTGAATAGTGTGGACAACATTCAAATTTGCTCAGCTCATTTTGTATCTGGTATGTATGAATACATTTTTAGCTGTTCTTGTGACTTTTTTGATAACATATTTTAATAAAGAAGGACTAGTTTTTATTTAAGCGTGACAAGATGAATTTCGCAAATCTTGCTTGCTTTCCTCACCCCATCAAAAATTTTAAAACACACAACCTTTATAGCTTTTAATTTCAGTTGCTGTATAAACTTGCAGAAAGAAATTAGGCATGAAAAGCTGACCTGAATTTTTTGTAATAAATAATAGAAATAATATGAGAATTATCTTTTCTTTTTATAGTTTTACTGTTGTGAGTACACTTCTACCACAGAGAAACGAGTGTGTGCTTACTGTATGTAATAGTTTGATTTCACTAGTAAACATTTCGTATTGATCTACCTCGGAAAATGACACCACTTTACCCACATAACACTCCTTTGGGGGGTTAAGTTCATCCTTGTATAGTTGTGCAAGTGTTTGTGGCGTTTCAGTATCTTTTGGACATGGACATATCCTGGATTTTTGACTTTTACATTATGATTCCATTCACTTTCACCGCAATGTTTACAAACCCTTCCCTCCACATCCGGGTCCGAAACACTTTATATAGTTTCCATCCACCGGAGCCATAAATCGTTGAACTTTCAATCACCCATCTTATGCAAGTAATTCGGCTTTGCTGTGGGCTTTTATTTAGTTTTCTGCGCTGCTATGCTCAGCTGTAACAACACAATGCTGCGCACGCAGCCCACTAGCTGATGGTGCGTGATATATTCCGACCGGGGCAGCACAGGTACTTTGGTTCCGTTTTGTAGTTACAATATAGCGCCCTCAAAAATATATAAACATTTAAAAGCAAGACTGAAGTTTATGCATGTTTTAAATATAAGTAACGTTAATATATTTTAAGACGTTTCAAATTCTCATTTAAAACCTTTTCTGAGATTTTAGGAGAATTGTAGACATTTAAGGCCTTAAATTCAAATAGTTGGATTTAAGACATTTTAAGACCCCGCGGGAACCTTAGCCGTGTTTTGTGTGTTTTGACAATAGTGCTGTGTGTGTGTTTTCTTCTCTTCTTTTACTTTTGGTGTAAATCCCTTTGTGCCCATGTTCAGTTCAGTTTCAGTTTATTTCGAACATGCAATGTAATTACACATTTCCAGGTGTTTCATTACAGCACTTCCAAAAAGGAGTAGGAAGAAGCAGAGCTTATTTAATGCTACCCCTTTTAATACCATAGCAATTTTATCCAATTTTGTTGTTCTCTGTAACAGAACAGTGAACAAATAAATAATATACAATTAGAGCTGGGCGATATATCGATATATGCGATATATCGCGGGTTTGTCTCTGTGCAATATAGAAAATGACTATATCGTGATTTTCGAGTATACGTTCTCACGCAGTTGCTTTTAGCTGCTGGCATTACACTACATGCTCTCCTCGCTCTTTCCTGTGTCTCCTTCTCACAGACAGACAAGCGCACCTTCTTACACACTTCACATACTGTCACGACATACGTCACATACGTATATGCCCTCGCGCAGCAAAGAGGTAGCAGCATGGGTAACGTTAGCTGTGATGCTAGCGTAGCCGTGTGAGTGGTAATACGAGAGAGAGAAGGTGCGAATCTGGTAACAAATTAAGGAATAATTAATTCCCCCAAAAAACAGCAGGGGGTCCATCGTCTGGCGGTGGTTTGGCTTCAAGTGGGAATATGTCGAACAGACAACCGTAATTTGTCAAGTGTGGGGCAAAAGCGTTGCTAAAAAAAAGTAGCATTACTGCTAATATGTAGCATCATTTGAAAAGTCACCTGCTAGAGAATGAAGAGTGCTTACTCCGCATGTCAACATCTCCGTTCGGTGCCACACGCCCACACCATCAAAATGCCGAGGCAAACATTTCCAGATCAACGCCGTATGAAAAAAATAGTGATTTTTTTAGTTGTGATTTCCTTCTCTGCATGAAAGTTTTAAAGTAGCATATATTAATGCAGTATGAAGAATAATGTTTTAATGTAGACACATAGAATCATCATACTGCTGTGATTATATGCATCAAGTGTTCATTCAAGGCTAAGGCAAAATATCGAGATATATATCGTGTATCGCGATATGGCCTTAAAATATTGCGATATTTAAAAAAGGCCATATCGCCCAGCCCTACATACAATAGTAAGAAAACAAATATTAAATACATAAATAATCATTGTCTCAATAAAAATAAAAAAAGGGTTCAAGATGTTCATCATAATTCTTGTTCTGTGTACTTTGTGAACACTTGTAGTTTGAAAAGTCACTTAAACTGAATCATATCGGTGCTTTGTTTGATTTATTTGGTTAATCCATTCCATAATTTAATTCCACATACAGATATGCTAAAGGTTTTAAAAGTGTTGTATGTGCATACAAATGTTTTAAATTAGATTTTCCTCTAAGGTTATGTCTCTTCTTTTGTTGAGAAGAATTGTTGTACATTCTTGGGTAGCAGGTTATAGTTTGCTTTATACATAATTTTAGCTGTTTGATAATGCACCAAATCGTTGAATTTCAATAATTGGGATTTAATAAATAAAGGGTTTGTATGTTATGTATGAACTGTACGAACAGTTATATACATTTAATAAAGTTTGATTGATTTAAAGATTAACACTGACAGTATTAATGTTTTATAAAGAGCTATCAACTTCTGACAAGTTCAGCTGATTGTGTGGTTTTGTTTGATTACCAGATGAAATCGATCACATCATCACAATGTTCACCTGTTCAAAGCCTGATGTATCTCAGCCAACTTCTGCTTTTTCCCACAGTTCACATCTGTTAAGGGAGGTAGGTAGATGTGAGACTGCCACGTAGGCGACACTAGCAAACTTAAATTATACAGTACTTGAATGAGATACAATGTCATTATAAAAAAACAAGCTAATGTAATGGCTGAGAAAACAGCTAGAAATGTTTACCTTGCTAGCTAAACTGTTGGGTTGACTTACCTCTCTCGACAGGTAACACCTCAACTCCTACGCTATTAAGTTTCTTTCTCTTGGGCTTTTTCATTCCCTATTAAAATATCATTGCCGCACAAAGAAGTCGTTGTTTCCAGGCCAACACTAGTTCATTCAGCTTGTAAAATCATTCATGACATCGACCGTCACTTCTACGTCTTACCAGACTTCGCGTCAGCTGAGGCTGACAGTGGCACAACCTACACACACTTAAAACTACGAGGCTTGGCGACGATTGGTCAAAAACTGAACGTGACTAAGAAGTTGAAGATGATTGGTCGGTTGACAGAATGTGGTCTCAAGCAAACTTGACTGTGCTGTAGTTCTTTGAAGCCGCAGTGATATGGTGTAATTGTTAACGATATAATATCTCATTAAGTATAGCACTGATTGACACAAAACATTATTTTACCAACGACACTCTGTTGTGTTAAACATTTAATTCACCATAGACGCTTTATTTGCCGTATTATTCATCCACCTTTTTGAACAACTCGCTCCTGACATCTAGTGGATTAAAATCACATTTTAACCAATAAAAAAATGCTTTACATCAAGGCAATGTTAAGCAAATGTCAGTAATATTTAAAATAGAGTGTAATTTTAAGTAGGTGTCCTTATATTTCGTGATCCAGAGAGTAACTACCAAAAAAAATGAAACTCCAACCGGAAGACATCATGCTCAATGGAAGGGGGATATCAGATAACATCTGGCAACCAGTCAGATGATAATTGCACCTTGAGCTTAGTAGCGCCGGTCATGAGACGCGTCTTACAAGTTCCGGCAGGGACACACGTGTAACCCCTGCATGTATTTCGGGGACACCGCCCACAAAAAGGACATGTCTGCTGGTAGGTAAACACTGCCTGATCGAAGCCGCTCAAATGAGCGACAGAGCCGAGATGAGAGGGCCCGCAGCCCGCCAAAGACGGACTACTATTTCATCCAACGGGGGTAAGTGCCACAATGGTGGTGGAGATAAACCTCCTCCATGCCCCGGTAAAAAGAAGACGGAAGAGGCGTCCAGATATGTTGACAACAACGGGAAGGCAGACAAGGAGAAAGTTCAGCAGCCCTCAGACAACCAAAGGAAACCAACAACGAGTCATTTGGACGAAATCAGTGAGGGACTCAGGTAACCTTTTGAGGACACACTCTACTGTCGTAAATACATGTTTCTCACTTCAGTGCTCAGCCGACTGCTTTTTCAAATATTTATTACAAAGACACATATATATGTAGCTTTCTTTTATGAACATGTCTCCGTTTTTATGTGTAATGTTGTAAATTAATGGAGTAATGTTAAAAAATACAATTGTACTTGAACATTGCAGAGGGGGGGGAGATTTTACTGTTATTGCATTGCGAATTTTCCTTAAAATGTAATCCATCTACGTACAAGCAAGTAGAAAACAAACACTTACATTGATGTGAAATGTATATCCTCTTTTTTGACATGTATGCTGTTTGCCCCCAATGTTTTGCCATGTCCATGACACTATAATAGCACAATTCTGTTTTTCTTGTAGCTGCCATGTCCTACAGGAGTCACTTCTGAGCTCAGCCAGCGGCTACAGTAACTACAGAGGAATCCTCAACTGGTGTGTTGTCATGTTGGTGAGTGCAACACAAAAATGTGACCTGTATGGATAATCAGGATTCTTGTGGACACCCTGCACAGATGCACAATTGTGTTGTCTTGATACATGATACATACCAGTCATCCTTGATTCCAAAATAAAACATCCATAGATAGAATCACAAAGTAGCTAACCACACACACAGTTTCCACTAATGCATGTTTTTGTCCACTTATTTTTATTATTGCTTTATAATATTGATATGTAGCCACCAGGGGTTGCAGACACAAGATTCATGCCTTAAGACTAGATACAAATATCTTTCGATACATGAAATTGCAAGTAAAAATTGTTGCGTTGCCCATTGGGTAAACTTGCCAAAGGTTACTAAAGCATGGATCAGTAATTTGCACATAAGTTGCATCACTGCTCAGTAAATTCATGTTGGACACACGTGAAGAGTGAATCACACACACCCCTGCCTTTTTACATTTTCTCCAAACCCTAGTCATCGCAAACCATAAAGGTTTATCTCAAATATCTTGTTGTAGTTGTTGTCTCACATCTGATTGAAGGAGCTTCAATGTCAAAAGTTTGTGATGAGGCTGCACCTTGACCTTTTTTATTGAGCAACATAACCATAAATTATATTTTTGTAGTAATTATAAAAATATGTGAAAAGTAATCCATTCCTCTCTTTTCCAGGTGCTGAGTAATGCTCGTCTCTTCCTGGAGAACATTATAAAGTGAGCGTGCATCCTAATTGTACATTTATATCCGTGTATGCCGCAGCTTAACTAGGTCACATTTATTGCTGGCGAAGGTACGGCATCCTTGTAGACCCAATCCAGGTGGTGTCTCTTTTCCTGAACAACCCTTACAGCTGGCCTGCTGCTTGCCTCCTCATTGGTATGACACTCTTTTGTTTTATTTATAAAGGCTTACATTTGACTATGTTTTTCATAAACCTACCTATGCACTATCTATTCTAAGCCAGTGAGAAGCCTGGTTCAAGTCCAAGCAGCTGCTTTTGAAATGAGTGTGTCAGTAATAAACTCAAGTATTCCTGTCAAAGTTCACCGCTGTTATTTTTTTCCCTTCTCTCTCCTTGTTTTTCAGTGTCCAATGTGTTCATATTAGCTGCATTGTACATTGAGCGACGTCTAGCTGTGGTAAGTCCATCCAAATATTATAGTTTGTGTTTTTGCACTTCTAAATACGGTGGCAAATAGGGAAAAAATGTGCAAGATGCAAAAGCAAAATACTGCAAATGCCCAAAACACTCACAAACTCCAAAACACACTTGCAATGGAAAAATGCTAGAAATGAATGGAGCAAAATGAATGTTAGACGGGCAAGCAACAGACCTGCCTACATGTACACACTTTTCGTACCCATGTTTTGACCCCGGGCAGCAAGGTGACACAGTGGTCAGGGCTAGGTCCTGGGTTCAATTCCCGGGCTCTGGGTCTTTCTGTGTGGAGTTTGCATGTTCCCCCCCTTGACTGCGTTTGTTGTCTCCGGGTACTCCAGCTTCCTCCCACCTCCAAAAACATGCACCTGGCGATAAGCTGATTGGCAACACTAAATTGCCTTTAAGGTGTGTGAATGTGAGTTGTCTGTCTGTGTTGGCCCCGCGATGAGGTGGGACTTGTCCAGGGTGTACCCTACATTCCGCCCGAGTGCAGCTGGGATAAGCTCCAGTGACCCCGAGAAGATGGATGCATGTTTTGACCCCTTCGCTGCTCTCCGGGGACGCATTTTGTTCCAAAAAACTACCTCAATTTAAAAGCACATCGCGTTCCACGACTAAGCACCCCCACCAAATAAAATTAATTGAAATAAATTTAATCTTTGCTTGGCCCTCCCAAAACACAACACATTAAACATTTAACATGCCTTTTTAAAAGAAAAACTAACTTCTAAAAAGGAAATATTGTTCGTAAAACCTTACAAAATCATGTACTTAAAGGAAACCTACTATAAAAAAACAAAAACGTTTCCTACTTATCAATGTTTGACTAATTGAAGAGCACAGAGGTTGATTATGTTTAAAATTTCTCGGAAGTGCCTCAACTTTCAGATACAGAGTCTGATTTCTCAAAGTGCCCTTAATGAACTCGCAACATTTTACATCTCAAGATCCTATAAAATTATGCCCGAAGGTAAGTTTACAACGCTTTTATAGTAATATATGTCCTTATAAAGTCAATCTGAGCATTGAAACATGTTTTTTGTGCTAGTTGAAACTGTCTGTGTGAGGCTCCCGCCATTAAAATCCACAAACATTGTGTAACATTTCATCCAGAAAAACTCCTTTGTGGTCAGATAGTATTATACTAATGCACAAATATTTCCTCTAAATGACGTTTTGTGATGTTTTTAAACGATTCACAGTTTGTACTCAAAAAGGTATGTCTATACCGTAAGTAAGCTCTTGCCACTAATTGTGTCAATTGTCTTGAGATATTTAGCTTTTGAAATTGTTTGTCACATGCCTACACCAGTTCACGCCACAACGACTCACACCTCCCCCTACAAACACTCTTGTGTAGCATGACGTGCACCTCAAAATAAACCCTCCATTACTGCTAATGAGTTATTGGTCCGATGAATGTGAAATGTACACTACCGTTCAAAAGTTTGGAGTCACCCAAACAATTTTGTAGAATAGCCTTAATTTCTAAGAACAAGAATAGACTGTCGAGTTTCAGATGAAAGTTCTCTTTTTCTGGACATTTTGAGCGTTTAATTGACCCCACAAATGTGATGCTCCAGAAACTCAATCTGCTCAAAGGAAGGTCAGTTTTGTAGCTTCTGTAACGAGCTAAACTGTTTTCAGATGTGTGAACATGATTGCACAAGGGTTTTCTAATCATCAATTAGTCTTCTGAGCCAATGAGCAAACAGTTTCTGGAAATGGGCCTCTATACACCTATGTAGATATTGCACCAAAAACCAGACATTTGCAGATAAAATAGGCATTTACCACATTAGCAATGTATAGAGTGTATTTCTTTAAAGTTAAGACTAGTTTAAAGTGTTTTTCCTTCAAAAATAAGGACATTTCAATGTGACCCCAAACTTTTGAACGGTAGTGTACTTTTCCAAAACGCAACCGGCGGCACCATTGATAAGCTAGAGTGATATTTGTTCTTTGTTAGATGGCGTTTGCTTACCACTGAAAAAGCTCAACCACCCGTTGCAGCTAACATTAGCAGCAAAGATGTCGGCAATTTAGCAAGCCACAGCATTAGCACTTCACTAAACTAAAGAAGAACACCCCGGTTATGAGCACTCTATACCATCATGTCTATGATTTAGAGCCTATGAAGAGGCATATGTCAGCATATTCTTTCTTCTCTGTAGTCTACTAGAAGAAAATACTTGAAGTTATTTAATCATCACTTTTATTTTGTGATGATGAACAATGATACATTTGATGTGCTAACTAACTTACAGCAATGTCAGTCAGTTTATTTTATATTATCTGAAGCAGACAAAAAGCAGCAAGTTCAACGTTTAATACTTGCTTTTGAATTGTATCCCTCAGAAAAGTGTTTTTTAGTATTAAGATGAGGTTGATTAATCACAGATATTGTTAAGAACTCTTTTTTTGTGATGATGAACAATTATATTTTTGACGTTCTAGTGTAATTTACAGCACTGTTTGAATGGTCTGTTTATTTTATATTGTGTTATCTAAAACAGACAAAAAGCAACATGTTCAATGTTGAATATTTGCTTTTGTATCGCTCAGAAAAGTGTATTTTAATATTTAAGCGAGATCGATGTATAACTATAATAAATTAATATGTAATTAATCACTCTTTGTATTGCGTGACAGCACTAGGATTAGATCCAGCTGCAATAACATTCATGTTCCCTCTTTAATTACCATAATACGCTTGCATATTGTCACAAGAGAAATGTTGATACTAATAAATATTATTATATAACAATTGGGTGCATTTTTTAAATTTTTTTAAAGGCTAAGAAAAGCATACTCTTAACTGGTTTTGGGCAATAAAATAACTAAGTGTTTAACAAAGACATCAGGGAAAAATCTACCTTTTTTAAAAAATAAAAAATAAATCCCACCAACTTTCTTCAGGGCATCCACCGCTCATGTCTTTAAAGACGGATGTCCACCAGGCCAACAAGTCGTATATGTATCATCTTATTCAGTTTCAATCATTTCTGTTTTCTACTAATTGTTCATTGCTCTCTGCACCACCACCTTTCTTCATATCATGCGTGTCACATAGGTATCAAACATTAGTATCATGGTTATGACGGTTTTGAAAGTCTTGTATTAATAGCATCAATGTTCTCATAAAAATCCTTATAAGCTTTGATGTGGTGTTTAAATTTAACTGCATATTCTCTAATAAGTCTAGGATAATAAATAATGTTCGCGTTGTGGTCTTTGTTTGTTTTTGTTTTTGGATAATTTTTGTGTGTGTAGAGTTTGCAGTTTCAAAACACAGAAATATGTGTGGATGTATTGTTCTTAGGGAGTTGGTAACGGTACCTTTTCACATTTGAATCGATATGGTACCAGTTACTGGTACATTGGAATCAATATTTAACGATACCAATTTTCTACACATTTTTGTGTGTTCTTGTTCTTGCACATTATTTGTTAAGTAATAATAGATTATTTTTTTATTTAACATTTAACACTGAGCTCATATTCAAACTGTGCTGTTCTGTTCTATATTGTCTTTTTACACTTCAGAATCTCATTTTCAAATATTATACAGTCGTACCTCAATTTACGAGCTTAATTGTCTCTGTGACGGCGCTCTTAACACAAAACATTTGTATCTCAAATCAAAATGGAAATGAACTGAAATCAATTTAATTGGTGTTGGCTCCCAAAAACACCGTCATTTCAATGTGTGACATGCCTTTTAAAAAGAAAAACAAAGTTTTAGATTAAAAAAGTTATATAAAAACAATACAATATAATGTACTACAAGTTGTTTTTATGAAGTAAGTTTTCTTGGAACTTAAAGCATAACACCAAGGAATAGTTCTTATCTTAAATCACTCTTAAGTTGGGGCACTTGTAAGTTGAGGTACTGCTGTATAGTAGACTTTGCATGCAGTTGCAATTGCAGGACATTAGCCAGATGAGGTGGTTCGGGCATCTGCTCAGGATGCCACCCGAACACCTCCCTAAGGGCACGTCCGACCGGCAGGAGGCCATGTGGAAGACCCAGGACACGTTGGGAAGACTATGTCTCCCGGCTGGCCTGGGAAGGCCTCGGGATCCCCCAGAAGGAGCTGGACGAAGTGGCTGGGGAGAGGGAAGTCTGGGCTTCTCTTCTTAGGCTTCTGCCCCCGCGACCCGACCTCGGATAAGCGGAAGAAAATGGATGGATGGATGGATGGATGGATAGACGGCAGTAGCTTACATATGGCAACTGGGGAAAGACAGGAAATTGTCTTCACCTTTAAGCTGAATGTGCCCGTTTTGTCTTTTGTTGATCCCTACGAAGTATTTATACTATAAGTATAATATTAATTACACACTACCTGTTTTATAGTAATGTCCATTTTAGTTGTTTTGATTACCAAATTAGATGGTGTTAAAATTGCTAAAGCTAATAAGTAGCATGGCATATCCAATGTAAATTAGCAACGAGGTAGCATATTTTGCTATGTTAGCATGGAAAATTGCAACATTACCTAGTGGTAGTCCGGCTGAGTCCGCTTTGAGTGCTGGTTTCCCCGCCAAGGGCTTGAGCCTGTACTGACGTGATGTCACATGCAACTTTGTTGTCAATATGGCACCAATTGATTGTATGACAATCCTATGTCAAACCTAATAAAAGTACCTAATTCGGTACCTATCCCTAATTGTTCTACTGTGCGAGCACCACAACGACCTTTTTGGCCACAACTGCACATACAGTAAATACACTGATAGAGATAGGCTCCAGCACCCCCCGCGACCCCGGAAGGGACAAGAGGTAGAAAATGGATGGATGGATGGCAACAGGACCACTACAAATGTGCTCCATTTTTGCTGCTTTTTGTGTGTGCTATCTAGGGAACTGTGTCCGAAACTACAGGCTTGATTCTTCACATATTTAACTTGGCCTCCATGTTGGTTTTCCCCTCTGCAATAGTCCTCACAGTGAATTCCATTACACCAGGTAGGAAACATATTGCACACAATTTATGCATTAAATCTCCTCTGATGCTAATAAAAATGTTGTGTCAGTGGGTGGCATCCTCTCCTTGGGAGTCTACACAGTGCTGTTCCTCAAGCTGTACTCCTACCAAGACACCAACAGGTGGTGCCGTGAGATCAGACAAGCCAAAGCCAAGAAATTGACTCGCTCCTACTCCTGTTAGTATTTTTGAAAGCAAGTGCATGTTGATAGAGTTTGAAAGTATAACGTTTTGCATTTGCAGGTCCTTCTGTGGCCCAGTCCAATGGATTAGCAGTGCACACAAACGTCTCCTACCCTGGCAACCTCACCCACAGAGGTACCAAACAACTCTTGATTAGTTTTATTGATTAACTCACAGATGGAAACTTCCTGTACCTTCATTTTTTCCTTAGACATGTACTACTTTGTGTTTGCCCCAACGCTCTGCTACCAGCTCAACTTCCCCAGGTCTCCGCGGATACGCAAGAGGTTCCTCATCAGGCGGCTCTTTGAGATGGTAAGGTCGGAATGTCAACATTTTATTCAGAATGTGCTACTTTGAAGAGAGTTGTGAAAGTGTTGTTTGCTTCTTCCTGGCAGCTTTTCTTCATACAGCTTCTAGTGGGATTAATCCAGCAGGTAATAAATAATAAAACATGTAATTTCCACAATAATACCTAGGGATGTAACGGTATCAAAATCTCACGATATGATACTATCAGGATATTAGCCCACGGTCAGATATTATAGTGGTATATGTCCAAAAAAGAGACTTAAAATGTTATAGTTTGTAAAATGAAGTGGCAAGAATGTTTCCAATAAACACACTCTGTAATTAAACACAAACATAATGCTCAAATATTCTATTACAATGCTCTATTATATATATTACATATATTACAAACTGAATGTGGCAAATTCCTTTAACAGATTTTACTCAACCATCGCTTCCACGTTGGTAAGCAAATTGCCCTCACATTCAGGCCTCTACGGTGAACAGCACATCCAAGACTTTTACAAAAAAAAGGGGGTACGCAAGGATGACTTCAAGTTTGTCAAAGTTAAAACTGATGATGTGTTAAAGAAACTCAGCTCGCTGCAACCAAACAAAGCCACAGGACATGATAATGTTCCCACCAGATTTCTCAGATTTGTCACGATTGCCCCAATGGTTGCTCATATCACCAACTTGTCTATCAATCAGTGTCATGTCCCACAAGAATTCAAGCTCGCGAGAATATCACATCTGTATAAAAAAGGAAAGAAATTAGACCCCGGCATCTACCGCCCTGTTTCCATCCTTTGCTCCATCTCAGGTTATAGAGAGGTTAATATATGAGCAAATAGATCATTATCTATCAAATCGCGAGCTCCTATTTGAATTTCAATCAGGATTCAGAAAATCACATTCCACCGATACATGCCTACTGTACCTAAATGACTACATCAGGTGAGAGATAGACATGGGCAAATACTGTGGAATGGTTATGCTGGATCTTCAAAAGGCATTCGACACAGTTAATCAATCAATACTGTTAAACACGCGCGTGCGCGCGTGCGTGCGTGCGGTAAAACAATAATGTTCACGTTAGTTAGTGTCTTTTAACTTCAGAGAAACAGTGTTCTCTATAGTGGACATCTTATATTACTTTGAAAAATGCTAATTCTCAGAAAAGTTAGCTGACAATTTAACATTTAATAATATAAATAACTCACAAATTGATGCTTGGTCTCTTTGGAATCAAACTTATTTTCCAGACGGTGGTTTATAAAGTACCTTCTGATATTACTTGTGTTACCTGCAGTGCAGTGTCACGTCATCAAACTTTTTTTTTGTCCGTGTTGCCGCCTGGCGCATTTCCTATCTAAAACATGGATAACAAATACATTTAAATCACGTGTTGATTCAAGGTATTGAACAAAATGTGGGTTAAAACATCACAACTTCTGACCGGCTTTACGTGTCGTCTTGGAATCACTCCAGACGAAGGCGGCGACTTTGCTTTGCAAAATACGCAGACTAAAGAGGTTCTGTTTTCGCCAGAGTTTGTCGGTCTGTCTGTTAGCTATCTATCTGTAACTCAAAAAGATATGAATAGATTTTAATGAAACCTTCAGGAAGTCGTAAAAAACAGTCCATTCTCTCTCCTTTACCTCCCACACACACGGACCTTGCAAAATTTTGGGAGATGTAGTTTCACTTCCAAACTGGCTAATTCAAAAGTGCCAGCTAAAAACTACACTCAGCAAGTTTTCATTTAATGCAGTCACATGTTACGGTATTATTGTGATGATTTTGATACCGAAATACTGCTGTATTTACAAAACCCAAAACCAGTGAAGTTGGCACGTTGTGTAAATCGTAAATAAAAACATAGTACAATGATTTGCAAATCCTTTTCAACCTATATTCAATTGAATACACTGCAAAGACAAGATACTTAACGTTCGAACTAGTAAACTTTGTTATTTTTTGCAATTATTAGCTCATTTGAAATTTGATGCCTGCAATATGTTTCAAAAAAGCTGGCACAAGTGGCAAAAAAGACTGAGAAAGTTGAGGAATTCTCACTTATTTGGTGAACAGGCTAATTGGGAACAGGTGGGTGCCGTGATTAGGTATAAAAGCAGCTTCCATGAAATGCTCAGTCATTCACAAACAGGATGGGGCGAGGGTCACCACTTTGTGAACAAATGCATGAGCAAATTGTCAAACAGTTTAAGAACAATATTTCTCAACGAGCTATTGCAAGGAATATATGGATTTCACCATCTATTGTCCGTAATACCATCAAAAGGTTCAGAGAATCCGGAGAAATCACTGCACGTAAGCGGCAAGGTCGAAAAACCAACATTGAATTCCATGTCCTTCGATCCCTCAGGCGTTACTGCATCAAAAACTGACATCAGTGTGTAAAGGATATTACCACATGGGCTCAGGAACACTTCAGAAAACCGCTGTTAGTAACTACAGTTTGGTGCTACATCTGTAAGTGCAAGTTAAAACTCTACTATGCAAAGCGAAAGCCATTTATCAACAACACCCAGAAACGCCGCCGGCTTCGCTGGGCCCAAGCTCATTTAAGATGGACTGATGCAAAGTGGAAAAGTGTTCTGTGGTCTGACGAGTCCACATTTCAAATTGTTTTTGGAAACTGGATGTCGTATCCTCCGGACCAAAGAGGAAAAGAACCATCCAGATTGTTACAGGCGCAAAGTTCAAAAGCCAGCATCTGTGATGGTATGGAGGTGTATTAGTGCCCAAAGGCATGGGTAACTTACACATCTGTGAAGGCACCATTAAAGGCCTACTGAAACCCACTACTACCGACCACGCAGTCTGATAGTTTATATATCAATGATGAAATCTTAACATTATAACACATGCCAATACTTATAAAGTGACATTTTAAATTTGCCGCTAAACTTCCGGTTCGAAACGCCTCTGAGGATGACGTATGCGCGTGACGTAGACCGGCGACCACGGGTATGCCTTCCACATTGAAGCCAATACGAAAAAGGTCTGTTTTCATTTCATAATTCCACAGTATTCTGGACATCTGTGTTCGTGAATCTGTTTCAATCATGTTCATTGCATTATGGAGAAGGAAGCTGAGCAAGCAAAGAAGAAAGTTGTCGGTGCGAAATGGACGTATTTTTCGAACGTAGTCAGCCACAACAGTACACAGCCGGCGCTTCTTTGTTTACATTCCCGAAAGATGCAGTCAAGATGGAAGAACTCGGATAACAGAGACTCTAACCAGGAGGACTTTTGACTTCGATACACAGACGCCTGTAGAGAACTGGGACAACACAGACTCTTACCAGGATTACTTTGATTTGGATGACAAAGACGCAGACGTGCTACTGTGAGTATGCAGCTTTGGCTTCTAAACATTTGATCGCTTGACCGTATGTGCGCAACTTTTTTTTGCGTATGTACGTAACTTTTTTAAAATATATAAGCTTTATGAACCTTGGGTTAGGTGAACGGTCTTTTGGGCTGAGTGATTGTGTGTGTTGATCAGGTGTTTGAATTGTATTGGCGTGTTCTATGGAGCTAGGAGCTAGCATAGGAGCTAGGAGCTAGCATAACAAACACGCAGGTGTTTTTATGCAGGATTAATTTGTGGCATATTAAATATAAGCCTGGTTGTGTTGTGGCTAATAGAGTATATATATGTCTTGTGTTTATTTACTGTTGTAGTCATTCCCAGCTGAATATCAGGTACCGTGAGTATGCAGCCTTGGCTGCTAAACATTTGATAGCTTGACCGTACGTGCGCGTCACGTACGTAACTTTTTAAAAATATATAAGCTTTATGAACCTTGGGTTAGGTCAGGGGTCGGCAACCTTTACCACTCAAAGAGCCATTTTGGCAAGTTTCACAAATTAAAGAAAGTGATTGGAGCCACAAAAAAAAATGTACAATTTAAAATGAAAAACACTGCATACAGAGCTTAAATGCTTTGTGCTATATTAACCAGGGGTCTCCGACACGCGCACCGGCACGCACTTTAATGTGGACATTTGATGTTAGCGCAGCCCGCGAGTTTTGAACGAATGACGCTTGATGGCGTCATACTTGCCAATCCTCTCACTTTTAACGGGAGACACCCAAATATCAGAGCGTGATGACTCTGCATTTTGCGCCCTCTACAGGCTGGCCTAACAGCGCACCTGTTGACCACACGTAGAATGCAGTTCCAGATTGTCCACGTAAGTGACAGCAAGGCGTACTACCTCAGCAACCACACATCTTACACTGACGGTACCAATACCCAGAATCCCATGCAGCACTAACTCTTCCGCTCAACCAACGCAAGGAGAGGGGGGGGGGGGGGGGGGTTTGATGTGTGGGGGGGGTTGTAAGGTAGCGGGGTGTATAATCCAGACCGGAAGAGTTAGGGCTGCATGGGATTCTGGGTAATGGTTGTGTTGTGTTTATGTTATGTTACAGTGCAGATGTTCTCCAGAAATGTGTTTTTCATTCTTTTTTGGTGTGGGTTCACAGTGTGGCGCATATTTGTAACATAACAATGTTAAAGTTGTTTGATACGGCTACCGTCAGTGTAAGATGTGTGGCTGATGAGTAAGTATGCTTTGCTGTCTCCTGTGTGTACAAGTAATAACAACATGCAACATGTGGCAGAACTGGCACGCTGTATGCTATAGAGGACAATCACTGCAGTGCAATTAGGGCACGCCCTTTTGTTTGGAAATTTGAGTGGAAATAGGATTATTTTTTTCCCTGGGAGCATTCTATCAGAGACACTGAGATCCATAAATCTCCTGGGAAAATCAGGGGGGGTCGGCATGTATGTAGCTGAGCCGCATCAGAGTGGTCAAAGAGCCGCATGCGGCTCCGGAGCCGCGGGTTGCCGACCCCTGGGTTAGGTGAACGGTCTTTTGGGCTGAGTGATTGTGTGTGTTGATCAGGTGTTTGAATTGTATTGGCGTGTTCTATGGAGCTAGGAGCTAGCAGAGGAGCTAGGAGCTAGCGTAACAAACACGCAGGTGTTTTTATGCAGGATTAATTTGTGGCATATTAAATATAAGCCTGGTTGTGTTGTGGCTAATAGAGTATATATATGTCTTGTGTTTATTTACTGTTGTAGTCATTCCCAGCTGAATATCAGGTACCGTGAGTATGCAGCCTTGGCTGCTAAACATTTGAGAGCTTGACCGTATGTGCGCGTCACGTACGTAACTTTTTAAAAATATATAAGCTTTATGAACCTTGGGTTAGGTGAACGGTCTTTTGGGCTGAGTGATTGTGTGTGTTGATCAGGTGTTTGAATTGTATTGGCGTGTTCTATGGAGCTAGGAGCTAGCAGAGGAGCTAGGAGCTAGCGTAACAAACACGCAGGTGTTTTTATGCAGGATTAATTTGTGGCATATTAAATATAAGCCTGGTTGTGTTGTGGCTAATAGAGTATATATATGTCTTGTGTTTATTTACTGTTGTAGTCATTCCCAGCTGAATATCAGGTCACCCCCGGCTCTCACAGCATCTTCCCTATCTGAATAGCTTCAACTCCCCACTAGTCCTTCACTTGCACTTTACTCACCCACAAATCTTTCATCCTCGCTCAAATTAATGGGGAAATTGTAGCTTTCTCGGTCCGAATCTCTCTCACTTCATGCGGCCATCATTGTAAACAATAGGGAACTTTGCGTATATGTTCAACTGACTACGTCACGCTACTTCCGGTAGGGGCAAGCCTTTTTTTTATCAGATACCAAAAGTTGCAATCTTTATCGTCGTTGTTCTATACTAAATCCTTTCAGCAAAAATATGGCAATATCGCGAAATGATCAAGTATGACACATAGAATAGATCTGCTATCCCCGTTTAAATAAAACAAATTCATTTCAGTAGGCCTTTAATGCTGAAAGGTACATCAGGTTTTGGAGCAACATATGTTACCATCACCACCAATGTCTTTTTCGCCCCTGCTTATTTCAGCAAGACAATGCCAAGCCACATTCTGCACGCGTTACAACAGCGTGGCTTCATAGTAAAAGAGTGCGGGTACTAGACTGGCCTGCCTGTAGTCGAAACCTTTCTCCCATTGAAAATGTGTGGCGCATTATGAAGCGTAAAATACGACAATGGAGACCCTGGACTGTATCAAGCAAGAATTGGAAATAATTCCACCTGAAAAGCTTCAAAAATTGGTCTCCTTCTCCTCCAAACGTTTACTGAGTGTTGTTAAAAGGAAAGGCCATGTAACACAGTGGTAAAAATGCCCCTGTGCCAACTTTTTTTGCAATGTGTGGCTGCCATTAAATTCTAACTTAATGATTATTTGCAAAAAAAAAAATTAAGTTTATCAGTTCTAACATTAAATATCTTGTCTTTGCAGTCTACTCAATTGAATATAAGTTTAAAATTATTTGCAAATCATTGTATTCTGTTTCTATTTACACAACGTGCCAACTCCACTGGTTCTGAGTTTTGTATAATACCGTTACACCCCTAATAATACCTACCACTGATGTTATGTTTGTGTGACAAACAGTGGATGGTTCCGACCATACAAAACTCCATGAAGCCATTCCAGGTAGACTTACAGCATACACACGAATGTCTGGTGTTGACAATTGCAAGCATGAAAACAAGTCTTTGTCTCGCTGACAGGAAATGGATTTTTCTAGAATGGTGGAACGTCTGCTCAAGCTAGCTGTGAGTGTCACAATGCGTACAAGGACACTATGGACACGAGATGTTTCTAAACACTTTTCTCTCTCTTCATTATGTACCTTATTCTTTCTCTTTCTCTCGTTTCTTTACACACTTTATACTATTTGCTCCTCGTTTCCTCTCTCCTTTCCTGCTTTCTCATCACACTTTTTTCTTTCTATACTTACTGCTTTTCCTACCATCATATTCCTTTCAGGTGCCCAACCATCTGATCTGGTTAATATTCTTCTACTGGTTCTTCCACTCGTCCATGAACTTTGTGGCTGAGCTGCTGCAGTTTGGGGACAGAGAGTTCTACAGGGACTGGTGGTGAGTTCAGGGGGAAGTCAGTATTTTACATGCATAGTAACATGAAGCATGCTAATTAATATTGTCATCCTTATTATGCAATGCAACGAAATTTCGTTCTTATCTGTACTGTAAAGTTAAAATTTAAATGACAATAAAAGGAAGTCTAAGTATAAGTCTTATTGCAGGAACTCTGAGACTGTCACTTACTTTTGGGCAAACTGGAACATCCCGGTTCACAAGTGGTGCTTGAGGTAAGCGGCAACAACATTGGGCACACCTGCACATACATTAAATTAAGTTTGTCAAAAGTATCGATACTTCAATACCAAGTTAATACCATCATGCAATAATTACATCGATACCAGCTATTTATTAGTCAAATTAGTACCGAAGACTGTACAACACTTACCTTGACGGGCCACATTAATTCTCGTCACGTGAGCACTGAGTAAGGGCCCACAGGGATTGTGCTTTACGTGTGTAGAAAACCTCCTCAAAGTTGTGACCCAACCTTTATCACTTCTGTAAGTGCTTAGAAGACACAGTAAAGACACTCTTGCATTGTTTGGCAACACTTTGCCTTTGTGAAGTACGTAAGTCAGTGGTGTTCAAAATTTGGCCCAGGGGCCATTTGCTGAACGCAGCTCTTTTTTTTCTTTTTTTTTTTACAATGGCACATGGTAAAAATAAAATGAACAAAAAAAATTAAGAGAAATGGCAAAACATAATGAAAAACAGCTAAAATGTTGGTACTCACAAAATAAAAACACAAAGATATGTCTTTAAATGTGTTTTAGCTTTTTTTTTAATTATTATTACAAATGACATAATGACGTCACACTACCACCACAATAAAAAAATATTAAGAACAATATTGTTTGTTTTATTAAAGGCCTACTGAAACCCACTACTACCGACCACGCAGTCTGATAGTTTATATATCAATGATGAAATCTTAACATTATAACACATGCCAATACGGCCGGGTTAACTTATAAAGTGACATTTTAAATTTGCCGCTAAACTTCCGGTTCGAAACGCCTCTGAGGATGACGTATGCGCGTGACGTAGACCGGCGACCACGGGTATGCCTTCCACATTGAAGCCAATACAAAAAAGCTCTGTTTTCATTTCATAATTCCACAGTATTCTGGACATCTGTGTTCGTGAATCTGTTGCAATCATGTTCATTGCATTATGGAGAAGGAAGCTGAGCAAGCAAAGAAGAAAGTTTTCGGTGCGAAATGGACGTATTTTTCAAACGTAGTCAGCAACAACAGTACACAGCCGGCGCTTCTTTGTTTACATTCCCGAAAGATGCAGTCAAAATGGAAGAACTCGGATAACAGAGACTCTAAACAGGAGGACTTTTGACTTCGATACACAGACGCCTGTAGAGAACTGGGACAACACAGACTCTTACCAGGATTACTTTGATTTGGATGACAAAGACGCAGACGTGCTACTGTGAGTATGCAGCTTTGGCTTCTAAACATTTGATCGCTTGACCGTATGTGCGCAACTTTTTTTTGCGTATGTACGTAACTTTTTAAAAATATATAAGCTTTATGAACCTTGGGTTAGGTGAACGGTCTTTTGGGCTGAGTGATTGTGTGTGTTGATCAGGTGTTTGAATTGTATTGGCGTGTTCTATGGAGCTAGGAGCTAGCATAGGAGCTAGGAGCTAGCATAACAAACACGCAGGTGTTTTTATGCAGGATTAATTTGTGGCATATTAAATATAAGCCTGGTTGTGTTGTGGCTAATAGAGTAAATATATGTCTTGTGTTTATTTACTGTTTTAGTCATTCCCAGCTGAATACCAGGTACCGTGAGTATGCAGCCTTGGCTGCTAAACATTTGATAGCTTGACCGTACGTGCGCGTCACGTACGTAACTTTTTAAAAATATATAAGCTTTATGAACCTTGGGTTAGGTGAACGGTCTTTTGGGCTGAGTGATTGTGTGTGTTGATCAGGTGTTTGAATTGTATTGGCGTGTTCTATGGAGCTAGGAGCTAGCATAGGAGCTAGGAGCTAGCATAACAAACACGCAGGTGTTTTTATGCAGGATTAATTTGTGGCATATTAAATATAAGCCTGGTTGTGTTGTGGCTAATAGAGTATATATATGTCTTGTGTTTATTTACTGTTGTAGTCATTCCCAGCTGAATATCAGGTACCGTGAGTATGCAGCCTTGGCTGCTAAACATTTGATAGCTTGACCGTATGTGCGCGTCACGTACGTAACTTTTTAAAAATATATAAGCTTTATGAACCTTGGGTTAGGTGAACGGTCTTTTGGGCTGAGTGATTGTGTGTGTTGATCAGGTGTTTGAATTGTATTGGCGTGTTCTATGGAGCTAGGAGCTAGCAGAGGAGCTAGGAGCTAGCATAACAAACACGCAGGTGTTTTTATGCAGGATTAATTTGTGGCATATTAAATATAAACCTGGTTGTGTTGTGGCTAATAGAGTATATATATGTCTTGTGTTTATTTACTGTTGTAGTCATTCCCAGCTGAATATCAGGTCACCCCCGGCTCTCACAGCATCTTCCCTATCTGAATAGCTTCAACTCCCCACTAGTCCTTCACTTGCACTTTACTCATCCACAAATCTTTCATCCTCGCTCAAATTAATGGGGAAATTGTCGCTTTCTCGGTCCGAATCTCTCTCACTTCATGCGGCCATCATTGTAAACAATAGGGAACTTTGCGTATATGTTCAACTGACTACGTCACGCTACTTCCGGTAGGGGCAAGCCTTTTTTTTATCAGATACCAAAAGTTGCAATCTTTATCGTCGTTGTTCTATACTAAATCCTTTCAGCAAAAATATGGCAATATCGCGAAATGATCAAGTATGACACATAGAATAGATCTGCTATCCCCGTTTAAATAAAAAAAATTAATTTCAGTAGGCCTTTAACTTGAAGGCTCCACGCTATTGCTGTTTTTTTAATGTAAACTAATTTGCTACTTATGAGCACAGTATTGCTTGTTTTGATAGACTGGGAGGCTGCTGATCTTTTTTTAATATATGTATATATATATATATATATATATATATATATATATATATATATATATATATATATATATATATATATCCAGTTGATAATGCAATTTTGATTATATGCAAAAAGATGTTGAAACACTGATCTTGAATACTTGACAGTTTGGAGTTGTTTTCAGTAACTAATTTAAAGGTACATTGTTTTCATCATGGAATCTAATAAGTATCGAAATAATAGAAATTCACAAGTATCCGTAGAGACTACAAAATATTTGGTATCTTGACAACCCAACAGTACACAGTATAATGAATTGACACGTTCAGAGATTATTTAAAAATATACCCAGAGAATGCCTGTTTTTGACCCTCTAAGCCAGAGTTGTCCAAAGTGCCACGCACCATGTTTTCATAAAAAAAAGAAACAGAAAAATGTAATAAAAAAAAAAGAGCAAAAAGTTGTAAAGTAATGAGAAAAAAGATGAAAATGTAAAGCTAAATTTGAAAGTGGGGGCCATTTAGATGTTTTTTTTTATTTGTAAAAAAAACTAAGTAACACAAAGCTGGCACTAAGTTGTGTCTTTAAATGTATATAATCTGTCTATACATAATATGTTTCTGTTTTCAGTATTTTGTTTTACTAAATAAAATATGAAGCCCTCGCATACTTGGAAAAAGTTTGGACACTTCTGCGCTAAGCCTTATGATATGCCTCACACACTTATTTAAGCACATTTTAAACTGTACAATCTATTGAAAGTCACCATTAAAGAATTATACTCAAAGATTATCTATAAAAAAGATGGAATCAAAGTCATGGTCTAGGCTACTGTGATGAAAAACATTTTCGTAGAGAGAAAACGCACAAAATGTGCGGGTTTTCAAAAAGTAACTTGTAAATATGTGGGGACGAGAATGCTGATCACTATCGCCTGTTATTGGTCGCTGTTTTCTTGTGGTTAGCTTTTAGCTTTAGCTTTTGTACAGTAGGTTAATTTTACCCCACTGATGATGTTGTTGCTGCAATAGTAATTTTGCAAAATTAGAGCTAAACTCATTGACTTAACTAATGTGATAAATTACAAAAACATATTGCAATAATCATGCATCTACCCAGATTAATCATGCAATGTATTTAAAATTGTAATAATAATTTCATTACATTCAAGTAACACATTGAAAAAATATTTCTATATACCATTCTTCCAACAAAATTGCATTTGTGTCAAAATATTGTGGTCTTTTTTTTTTAGATCATTTAAATTAGTCAGAAAGTGTATTTTTTCAGAATTATATAGAATAACGGCACAAACAAATGTCGGTGTTATTTTAATATTTGCAATGATAAGGGGGGCCACACATTTTTACACAGGTTGATAGCACTCGTCAACATTTTAGAAACAGCTGTTAGTCTTATGCTGTGTAGTCTCAACGATAATATTTTTTAAAGTTAGTTTTTATCAGTGGTGGGCCGTCAGGGCCAGCATTGCCTTCTCTGCTGGCCTAACATAACCAAAAATCATGATCATAATTAAAGGCCTACTGAAACCCACTACTACCGACCACGCAGTCTGATAGTTTATATATCAATGATGAAATCTTAACATTGCAACACATGCCATCCGGGTTAACTTATAAAGTGCAATTTTAAATTTCCCGCTAAACTTCCGGTTGAAAAAGCCTTTGGAGGATGACGTATGCGCGTGACGTAGCCAGGGGAACAGATGTATGCCTTCCCCATTGAATACAATACAAAAAAGCTCTGTTTTCATTTCATAATTCCACAGTATTCTGGACATCTGTGTTGGTGAATCTTTTGCAATTTGCTTAATGAACAATGGAGGCTGCAAAAAAGAACGTTGTAGGTGGGATCGGTGTATTAGCGGCTGGCTGTAGCAACACAACAAGGACTACTTACTTGGATAGCAGACGCCTAGCCGATGCTAGCCGCCCACCGCACAGATGATCGGGTGAAGTCCTTCGTCGCGCCGTCGATCGCTGGAACGCAGGTGAGCACTGGTGTCGATGAGCAGATGAGGGCTGGCTGGCGTAGGTGGAGCGCTAATGTTTTTATCATAGCTCTGTGAGGTCCGGTTGCTAAGTTAGCCTTAGCGTCGTTAGCAACAGCATTGTTAAGCTTTGCCAGGCTGAGATCTATTAACCGTGTAGTTACATGTACATGGTTTAATAGTATCGTTGATCTTCTGTCTATCCTTCCAGTCAGGGATTTATTTATTTTGTTTCTATCTGCATTTGAGACAGATGCTATCACGTTAGCTCATGCTAAAGAGGTTCGTCGATGTATTGTCGTGGAGATAAAAGGCACTGTGAATGTCCATTTCGTGTTCTCGACTCTCATTTTCAAGAGGATATAGTATCCGAGGTGGTTTAAAATACAAATCCGTGATCCACAATAGTAAAAGGAGAGAGTGTGGAATCCAATGAGCCAGCTTGTACCTAAGTTACGGTCAGAGCGGAAAAAAATATGTATTTCACTGCATTCTAGTCCGTCACTCTAACGTTCCTCATCCACAAATCTTTCATCCTCGCTCAAATTAATGGGGTAATCGTCGCTTTCTCGGTCCGAATAGCTCTAGCTGCGTTGAAAACAATGGGAAAATATGAGGGAGTGAACAACTGACAACGTCACGCTACTTCCAGTAAGGGCAAGGTTTTTTTTTATCAGAGACCAAAAGTTGCGAACTTTATCGACGTTGTTCTATACTAAATCCTTTCAGCAAAAATATGTCAATATCGCAAAATGATCAAGTATGACACATAGAATGGATCTGCTATCCCCGTTTAAATAAAAAAAAAATCATTTCAGTAGGCCTTTAAAGGTTTAAAAAAAATAATAATTTACTTTCCCTAAATACCTAAAAGTATTCATATTCTCTTCATGTCATTATATGTTCATTACAGTGCTGTTGTTTGTTAGTTTTAGTTTGTATCCAATCAGAATCCAGATAGCTTATGTTGCCATGCTGTATAAAATCTGCCTGAGGCCTTCAGAATCAGCAATGCGGGCGTCTGTGCACTGTAAGCGATCGGGGATACAGTTGCGATAGCCAATCAGATCACGAGTTGTCAGTAGGGCCTTCTAGATGGCCTCACATTGAACGTGACATTTACGCGTCCTGTGATTGGATACTCATCGGACCGTTAGCGGATGAATTTGAGAACACATAGAGTTGAAAGACAGTTGCGATAGCCAATCAGATCACAAGTTGTTGACAGTAGCTGTTCTGTTACAACTAAAAGTTGTAAACTCTTGTTGTCAAAATGTGTCATGCTTGTCATTTAATTAACATTGTTACATGTTTATTTGTCAGGGCAGTTAATATATATTTGAGAAGCTTGTACTTTAAATCAAACTTTATTGACCGGAAGTTGCATACGCCAAGCAGAGAAATGTATGGTATATGTTTTAATTGCTGATGCGTTTTAATTGATTTTTAAATGCGCCAAAAAATACCCCGTTTTGTATACTGTTGATGTGATTCAATGCCCAGTAGGGTGTAAATGTGTTCCTGTATAGTATTTCTCCAGCAATGATCATGTGGTGACATCAATTATGGTACTGACCCCGAAAGGGACAAACGGTAGAAAATGGATTGATGGAGAGGTAATCATTGAAGTCAGAGCTCACTGAAGGCCTAGGTGGGAAACGCACAGCCCGCCACTGGTTTTTATACATGATAGTATTAATAAATTGTAATTAATTATGGAAATGCTTAATTTTGAAAAAAGAATGCATTTGATTTAAAATTGGACAAGTATAATTTATTGTTCGAGTACCTAAAAAATATTTTGGTATAAATGTGTGTTACAGACATTTCTATAAGCCCATGTTAAGGAGGGGCGTCAACAAGCTTCTTGCTCAAACTGCCGTCTTCATGGTGTCCGCCTTCTTTCACGAGGTAAGCTTCACATTTGATGTTATGTTTGGATGATTAATATTTCCGCTGTGCTCCGCAGTATTTGGTGAGTGTCCCTCTGAAGATGTTTCGACTGTGGGCCTTTATGGGCATGATGGCTCAGGTAAACACCCTCCCTTTAAAAAAAAAAACGCACATTCTCCTCTTTTCTTGTGCATCAAATCTCCCCTTTTTTTTGTTTGACCCCCGCCAGGTTCCCCTCGCTTGGTTCGTGGGTCGCTTCCTGAACGGCATCTATGGCAACGCGGCCGTGTGGATGTCACTAATCATCGGGCAGCCGGTTGCTGTGTTGATGTATGTGCACGACTACTACATCTTGCATTACGGTAGCAGCACGTAGCCCAGCAGAGACGTTAAGTGTCAGACTTTAAAGGATCTTTGCACGGAGCCTTACTGTGTCTTGAAGGCTGCTAAATGGCCAAAGATGAGAAATATGAGGACTGATGGAGACGATGTCTGATAAGCAAATTAGCTTTTTCCTACATTCACAAAACAATGCAACTATGGTATATTATGTGTATTAAACATTTTTGGTATTATTTTTCATTACTACTGCAATAATGTGCCAATCACAATTAACTTAATTGAAATATTTTGCACTTTAAAGAAATGCATGCTTTTCTCTCTCGATTGCCACCAAGTTGAGTTGTCCACGCTAAATTGACACCAACTGACTTCTTTAATATCAAGAGTTTCAGGGAATGTTTGTATGAAATAAAGCTTGGCGTATTTCCAAAAAAAAGTGCCTGCTCAAAAAATAGGCCAAATACTTTTGGTTAAAACATCTTTGATGAGCAAATTTGGATGTTATCAGTGCACTCTTGTAGCCAAATGTGACTGTAAAGTTTGTTTTGTAAACTCTAAATCTGTTTTGGAATCCAAGAAATGTAGCTTGAACTGTATTTTAATGTGTGTATCGAATGTTTAATGGCGAAATACTGGTCATGTCGAGATGTGTTTGACACATTTTATGAATATTCCAACCTGTTTTTTTGGGATTGATAGCCCCACCCCACCCCTAAAATGCCAGATTATTTAATTTCAAACACTTTGAAACTCATCAAGACCATCATGGTGTCTTTCTTGGAAGGGAAAAGTTACAATGGAAGTGATTGTATTTCCTTACCTGTTTGCCCTGTCGAGTGCACTCAGGCCCGCCTCCTATTTTAATTGTGTTAGGCACTAAACTCTGATAAATTCCAGTCATTTATTTAGATGTTTACATTTTCAATAACTGACATTTGAAACCCTGGAGGATTCAAGTTAATTAACAATTTATAAACTCAAACTTTTGTAATAAAGACTGAAATAGGACCACATTTCATTCAAATCTTTGGGCTTTTTGAACCCAACCCCTCCTGTGTCCCAAAAATCCCTGAGTTTGTAAACAATTAATTTGAGCGACACAACAAAAACAATGTTTTTCCATTTTTTTATTTAAACAAAAAAATGTAAACCAAAAATGTATAGCAATATCAAAAAACAGTGATTAGAATGTATTAATCCGTGTATCATTATCACTTATTTCGATTGCCATCACAGCCATTAATAAAAAGCAGTCACTTGCATTGCATTTCATAAACTTAACCAATAGCCATCATTCACCACAAAGAAGAGTCCTTTCTTTTAATAGTTAAAACAAATAATGGATTACATATTTCAAGATATGACTCATTATCTAATCTAAATGCAATTTTTTTCTACTGATATCTTCTCCACAGCTTGTACATAAGTTGTACCATCATCTATCATTTTTTTCAGTATAAAAACATTTTTTTGGACCTTCAGCAAACAGTAGCAATGCAACATTTAGGATAAGACGGTATAGCGATGTCCCTATTTACCATAGAAGAAAATAGAATTGGTATGTTCATGAAAGATAGCAACCTAAATGCTTACTGATATTATTATCCATCCATTGTCTACCGCTAGTCCCTCTCTGAGTCGCGGGGGTTGCTGGAGCCTATCGCAGCTGCATTCTGTTGCAAGCTAAATTGTTCATACATTAAAGTCGATTTCTGAAAGTGAAACCCAAATGTTTTTCATTAGATTAATGATTTCAAATAAATAAATAAAAATGGTTTAAAAAAAAAAAGAATAGCCCTTAGAATTGGAATTGTTTTAGATCAGCCCAATGTTTTGTACATTTCGTTAAAAAAAAAAAAAAAAATTGTATTGTCTCTTACTTTACTCTCTTTAACATTTTTGTTTGTATAAAGATGTTGATTGCTCAACCCTGAGATGTCTGTAATGTTAAAATAAGTTGGAAGTGCCTTGATTTATTTGTACATTGCCAATATATGTGTGTGCAGTTGAATTCATGAGGCCGTAATGCCTTTTCGCCAAATTATATTTTAATATAATTAGCTACAGGACTTTCTTTTTCAAAATAAAAAGTAGTAATGATGAAATATGCGTCAATTTCTGTAAGAAAAAAATATCAACCAACGTAAACACTGGCTGTCAGATGGGATACGTTGTCGTCATCAATATCATGTTGTCCACACAGAGGTTATTTTGAAGGATAAATACTGATAAAAACTGTTCGTGTGTCTTTTTTGGTTTCGTTTTGATTCAGGCTTAGGAAGCTAGCGGATGCCACTCCTCCGTTATTATGCGCCTGCTAACAGTTAGCCGCTAGCTAGCAGCTAACTAGTAGCTGTGCTCAGCTCCATTGGAAGCCATGGCTGGCGACTGGCGAGGCTTTGCTTTGTTGGAAGAAGCCGAGCTCTTTTCCGGCTGCTTAAGGGACCTGCTCTCCTCCGGACAAACGTACGTCCGGAGCCAGTTCGGCTTGGACTTGGGTCTGAAGCCCGAGCAGTACCCGACCTGGTTGATGCTGACCACGGCCGTCGTCGCTCTGCTGTTCCTGCTCGCTGGGTCCTGGGCCGCCGTCTGCGGAGCGCTGCTGGCCGGCAGGAGGCGGCCGGGATGCCGGGTCCCCCACGTCGGCTGCGAGCCGTCTGCCAAGGCCCCTTTGACGACCAAACCTGCTAAACCAGAGGAGGTGAAGAAAAGGAACCAAAATAAAGTGCGAGACAAGGTTTGGAGTTTGTATTGTTAAATTCATTCAGCTAGCAAAGCCTGTTGTTTTTGAAAACGCCTCTATAGCTTGCTAGTTTTGCTTAATTGTTTCACAAGTAAGTAATAAAGTCGTTCATTACAAGAAAAAGAGGAAGCCATGTTGAAAAAAATCTTCAAATTCTTATCTTAAACATCTTCTTCCGCGTTGACATGTGTGCTAATCATTGGGCTGATGACGCGACACTTATATCAGTATTAAATTAAATATATAAACACTTTTCTATTGGTAACCAAAATATATTGTATGGCAGTTCTACACAAACAACAATAATAATTATAATCAAAAAATTTTCAGACAGTTTAAAATCTGTGTACCTGCATTGATTATTGGTAATGGTATGTGGTAGAGCGGTTCGATTACAGCTTCCGCCATCCTTGTCACGGCCGTTGTGTCCTTGGGCAAGACTCTTCATCCACCTTGCTCCCAGTGCCGCTCACACTGGTTTTTGTGTATGAAAGGGAATGAATGTTTGGTGGTGGTCGGAGGGGCCGAAGGCACAAATTGGAAAATGTAGACTGCAGTAAATAAATGATGGGTTCTTTGTGTAGCACTTTAAATGTCTATAAAAGCGCTATATATATCGGTTATTATAATTATTATTATAAAATATACCAATATCAATTAGAGCTGATCAGCAGTTCCTTAATTATGAATCTTCATTCTGAATCACAAGTCATGAATCCGAGGTCTGCACTCGCGAGTTAGCAGACTCCCCATAAACATGATTCCATGATTCTGCTGAATTGATTTACTGACTCAAGTCGGCAGAGTAAGATGATTTGTTTGAATCAATCAATCAATCAATCATTTAATCAAAGTTTATTTATAGAGCCCTAAATCACAAGTGTCTCAAAAGGCTGCACAAGCCACAGCGACATCCTTGGCTCAGAGTGTGAGAGTCCAGTCCATAGTGGGGCCAGCAGGGGATCATCTGGAGTAGAGACAATCAGCAGTGCAGAGACGTTCCCAACTGATGCACAGATGAGTGGTCCACCCCGGGTCCTGACTTTAAACAGCTAGCGGCTCATACCTAATATCGGTCCACTGAACGAGCAAAATTTGTCTAACAAATTGTCTTTGTGTATTTTTTGCGCCTAAAAAAATAATCAGTCAGTCATTTCCCATATATGAACAAGTTTTTTAAGTAATGTGTTCAGTTCAGTTTTAATTTTCAGTTTATTTCAAACATGCATACGATACAATGTAATGCATCACATATTTCCAGTTGTTTCATTACAGCAAGTCCGAAAAGGAGTAGGAAGAAGCAGAGCTTATTTAATCCTACCCCTTTTCATACCATAGCAATTTTATCCAATTTCCTTGTTCTCTGTAACAGAACAGTGAACAAATAAATAATATACAATAGTAAGCATAAAAAATATAAGCATTTAAAAGCAAGACTGAAGTTTATGCATGTTTTAAATAAAAGTAACGTTAATATATTTTAAGACCTTTCAAAATCTAATTTAAAACTTTTTATGAGATTTTAGGAGAAATTTAGACATTTTAAGGCCTTAAATTCAAATTGTTGGATTTAAGAAATTTTAAGACCCCGCGGGAACCTTGGCCGTATTTTGTTATTGTCAATAGTGCTGTGTGTGTGTTTTCTTCTCTTCTTTTACTTTTGGTGTAAATCACTTTGTGCCCATGTTCAGTTCAGTTTCAGTTTTTTTTCGAACATGCATACGATATAATGCATCACATATTTCCAGTTTTCATTACAGCACTTCCGAAAAGGAGTAGGAAGAAGCTGAGTTTATTTAATCCTACCCCTTTTCATACCATAGCAATTTTATCCTATTTCCTTGTTCTCTGTAACAGAAGAGTGAATACATAATATACCATAGTAAGTAAGAAAGTATTAAACACATAAATATTCTTTATCTAAAAAAATTAAAAAAAATTAAAAAAGGGTTCAAGATGTTCATCATAACTATTGTTCTGTGTACTTTGTGAACACTTGTAGTTTGAACAGTCTCTTAAACTGTATTATATTGGTCCTTTGTTCCTTGGTTAATCCATTCCATAATTTAATCCCACATACGGATATGCTAAAGGTTTTAAGTGTTGTACAGGCATACAAATGTTTTAAATTTGTGTATATAATAACTGTACTTGAAACGCCCCCTTTCCATCACCAGAGTTGACATTTCGCCCCCTCTTGGTGTGACCACATCTACGGAGCTGAAGCCCATTTTCCCGCATAAATAGTGTGGATGAACTATTATTTTCACCACTTAGTTGCATGCTTTTTGTTGACCTGGTCTAAGATTATTTCAAAACTGATATGGTTAACATTATGAGCAAACAAAATAGTTATAAAAGATGGAGTTTGCTTGTGCTCTTTCAAAGGGCCTGGGCGATAACACATTTTACTCAAGGATATATTGACCAACAAATTACTGTCAATAAACAATATTATTGCCATTACTTTTTGAGACTATATTAACTACTGATATTATGATTATACTTAATAACATTGCAAGAATACCTGTTCAAATGCAATAAACTTGTCTTTCTCGTGTATTTTAGTATTGTAATTGAAATGTAAACTTTTAAATACCAAGTTAAAAAAACATACTAATGATAACAATAAATTATACTCTGTCTGTAAGCAAAATTTTGCACTTGAATAAAAATCACAACCAATAATAATAATAGAATAATAATGGTAATAATTAAAATAAATAGCCACAAAATATACTTTCCTGGCAGAGGAAACATCAAAGTTTGTTCTGGTTCCTACTGTGCAATATTACCTTTCGAGTGCAATACATCCGACACTGATTGTTATCACTCCGATACTCTTGTCTTGTTCTATATATTGTACAGTATTTTGTTTGTTTTGTATATTGTACAGGATTGCTTATTATTTTTATTGGATTGTAGTCTATTTATTTAAATTCTTATTTTTATCTTTATTACTTTTTGTGTAATTTATTTTTATCCCATATTTGTTCCCACTACCACACCTTAAATTGGAGTCCTTAATCTTGTTATATGCAAATATAATGACAATAAAGTCCATTCTATTCTATTCTAGTTTCATAAGAGCCATATTACTTTTATTTGTGTGTTTGAATATGTCTATCGTCTTCCATTTTAATTTAACGTTTTAGAATGTTTTTTAAAAATGTAAAATAAATTGTGTGATCAGTTATTTCACTTCCAGTTTGTGACGTCATGCGACTTCACTTTTTGTTGAACTGTTTTAACTTGACACTGTGGAGTTTATATCAATAACTTTGTGCAAAAACAGCACAACCTTTATGTTTAATATGAGTTGTTTAGACTGTAATGTGTTTATACAAGTTTAGATTTTGAAATTATGTTTCTTAATGGGAAAATACGTTAATGTCTCAAAACATTAATGTCTCTTGTTTACATGTTAGCATTTAAGATAGCTAGTAAGCTGACACTAGGTGGTCTCCATAATTTTACAAAGTGTGGTTATCAGAAAAGGTTTTTTGATCATTTTAATTTAATACGGTAATTTTAACCGTCGGGAGTTTTACAGCGATTACTATTACTACCGTTTATTTGTATTACAAATGCACGCAGCTGCTGAAACCGGTGCAAAAGAGTGACAGCTCTTGTAATCCTATATTCGTAACAATACATACAAATGGCGATTATTGAGGCTGGAAAACTTACCGATTACATTTTCATTTATTGTTTGGTTAATTGATTTATCGAATATCGGCCCAGGCCTACTCTTTCAGCATTTCCTCAAGCGTTTTGAGGAAAACATCAGTAGAAGAGGACATAAAATGGAATATTATCAGCTTACCTTCTACCTCTGTCTCTTCAAGGATCCACCTGTCTTCAGGATCACATTTGGCTTGAGTCTTTTACATTTTTCCATCCAAACTTTGCCCAAAACACTTCTCCTTTGAAGTCAGAATCATTAAAATAATCGCTGCAAATTACATTCTCGCTTGGTTTGTGAATTTCATATTCCCATAATTTGGAAATGTATGCAAACAATAATGCATCTGGCAGACCTGAAATATAGTGATTTGAGATGAAGATCCGTAATATGAAATTGCCTCCAGTCTTCTGTAGGTGACTTCAGCAGGCTGATGCAGGCTCGCCCACATTTTGGAGCTACAGTAAAAGTGGGCATTCCGAAATTTGATGAAACTTGTTAGAAAACCAGCCTAAAATCACTACTGTGTATTATTTTGGGTGGATTTTACCTGTAGACATTATTTTAGGTCCAGAACCATGAAAAAGTGGCAATTTTGTCAACATTAGAGGGGCCCTTTAGGTAAATCTGACTCACCGACAACTTAAAAGCTGTGCTGGTCTGTGGGTCAGACCGGTTTTATGGTCATGGGTTCAAGCCCATTGTTAAACCGCATGGGAGGATTCGTTCAAATTGATTTACTGACTAGAGTTGGTGGACTTAACAAAAACCTTGCAAAGTCCGATTACTTGATTCGTTGACTTCGCTCTCACAAAGTGACAACCTGAGTCCATAAAATGAACCAAATTTACCCCCGCTGACATTAGTCTTTTATGTACACACAGAAGACTCAACAGCCTAACGGACAGCCTGCCTCCATGCTTCCAGAGGAAGTCAAAGTCCTCGGGGTGCTCTCCAAACCGCCGCCGCAGTCCAAAACTCAGAAGGTGCGTCAGCTTGCTGTCGTTTAAAGCTGTTTCAGGGCAAAGACATCACTGATGCATGCTTATTGACAGGCGCCTGAAGTGCAAGCGCCCGCAGTGCTGGTGAAAAAAAACAAGAAAAAAGCCAAAACTAGTGTCAAAGCGACTCATAATGTGTCTACATATGACTGCAAGGAGCTTTGTGATGGTAAACTGACACATCACAACATTGTGAACTTATTAATCATCATTTAACACGTTTTATTGCTACCTAGACACATGGGAGACCAAAGTTAGCAACCGAGAGAAGAGGCAGCAACGCAGGAAGAACAAGGGCCCAGAGTCGCTTGGTGGTACAGAGGGGGCGGACGCTGCCAAGGGCCACGTGGAGGCGGCATTAAAGGTTAAGAAGAACAGAGCAGGTATCTACATGACTAACAGCGTCATAATCATAGCTCAGAAGTGTACCTAATGAGGTGATTCTTAGTTTCAGAGTCGCAGCGTTTAAGAGCAGCTGCTAAAGTGGACTCACCCCGAGCAGTTGGTATTGACAGAGCGCGACAACTATTTATTGTCTTTTGAAATGCCACAACGGTAAAAAAAAAATTTGTCCACAGGGTTGTCCACCCGACGGGAGGTGTCTTCCGTTAATGGCGGCGGGTGGAATAACTTTTCCATGAAAATCCCAACTCAGGTGTCATCTATAGAGGCGAGTAAGTTTGCTGCAGACTACCAGACCCAACCCGAGGCCCAGTCCTGGACGCAGGAGTCACAAGGTATGACTCAAGTGATATGTTTTAAAGGCATACAGAAATAATTTTTATTTATTTAAACGGGGATAGCAGATCCATTCTATGTGTCATACTTGATAATTTTGCGATATTGCCATATTTTTGCTGAAAGGATTTAGTATAGAACAACGACGATAATGTTCGCAACTTTTGGTCTCTGATAAAAAAAAGCCTTGCCCCTACCGGAAGTAGCGTGACGACACCGGAGGAAGGACTGCTCACATTTTCCTATTGTTTACACCAGCAGCGAGAGAGATTCGGACCGAGAAAGCGAAGATTACCCCATTAATTTGAGCGAGGATGAAAGATTCGTGGATGAGGAACGTGAAAGTGAAGGACTAGCTTGCAGTGCAGAACGTATCTTTTTTCGCTCTGACCGTAACTTAGGTACAAGGGTTCATTGGATTCCACACTCTCTCCTTTTTCTATTGTGGATCACGGATTTGTATTTTAAACCACCTCGGATACTATGTCCTCTTGAAAATGAGAGTCGAGAACGCGAAATGGACATTCACAGTGACTTTTATCTCCACGACATTACATGGGTGAAGCTCTTTAGCTACTGAGCTAACGTGATAATCGGGCTTTACTGCATATAGAAACAAAACAAATAAGTCCCTGACTGGAAGGATAGACAGAAGATCAACAATGCTACCAAACTCTGGACATGTAAATACACGGTTAATGCTTTCCAGCTTGGCGAAGCTTAGCAATGCTGTTGCTAACGACGCCATTGAAGCTAACTTAGCTACGGAACCTCGACAGAGCTATGCTAAAAACATTAGCTCTGCACCTACGCCAGCTCTCATCTGCTCATCACGACCCGTGCTCACCTGCGTTCCAGCGATCGACGGTACGACGAAGGACTATCACTGATGCGGTTGGCGGCCCGGAGACGGAGGAAGTCAAGGTGAGGTCGTTCGGCTAGCGCGTCTGCTATCCTCAAAAGTCCTCCTGGTTGTGTTGTTGTAGTCCGCCGCTAATACACTGCTTCCCACCTTCAGCTTTCTTCTTTGCAGTCTCCATTGTTCATTAAACAAATTGCAAAAGATTCACCAACACAGATGTCCAGAATACTGTGGAATTTTGGGATGAAAACAGAGCTTTTTTGTATTGGATTCAATGGGTCCGAATACTTCCGTATCAACCGTTGACGTCACGCGCATACGTCATCACATCTAGACGTTTTCAACCGGAAGTGTGGCGGGAAATTTAAAAAAGCACTTCTTAAGTTAACCCGGCCGTATTGGCATGTGTTGCAATGTTAAGATTTTCATCATTGATATAGGAACTATCAGACTGCGTGGTCGGTAGTAGTGGGTTTCAGTAGGCCTTTAAACTATTTTTGCCAAATTTGTGTCTTAAGCCTTGCAATTTAAAAATTAAAACTATTACAACTGTGCTGAAACAATAGTTAAAAAATGCTAATATTAATATATAATAATAATAATTACAGAAATTTGTTGGATTGCTGCATCACAGCACTTTATAAAACTGTCCTAAAG